>NW_023330704.1:0-66896 GCF_011100685.1 Canis lupus familiaris | reverse complement strand
CACGTGGGGACCTGAGCCACCTGGTATGGTTGAGGCCCTGGTGGCAACCCACTCACCAGGTCCAGGTGAGGCCAACCGGCAGGCCAGAGACACCAGATCCAGGTGAAGCCCTAGTGAGGACCAGAGTCACCATTTAAACGTGAATCTACAAGAACAGGACAGTCACCAGGTCCAGGTTTGTTTCATGTGGGAACGAGAATCACGAGGTCCAGGTGAGGCATAGAAAAAGACCACTGTTGAATAAGTCACCAGTATCAGGTGAGCACCTTGTGGTTACCAGAGCCACTCTATCCAGCTGAGTCCCAGGTCCATGTGAGGACCACTTGAGGACCAGATTAATCAGGTCGAATTGAGGCATAGCTGGGGACAAGAGTCACCAGGTCTAGGTGCGGCCTGGGTGGGGCAAGATTCTACAGTTCTGAGTTAGGTCAAAGTGGGGACGAGAGACACCAGGTCCAGGTGAGGCCAAACTGAGGACCAGATGACCAGATCTGGTTGAGGCCTAGAGGGTTACCAAAATCACCTGGTCCAGGTGACATCCAGATGGGGACCAGAGTCAGCAGGTCATGGGCCCAGAGAGGTTCCAGAGTAATCATGTTCGGGTGAGGCTCAGGTGTGGAACAGAGTCACCAGGTACCAATGATGCCCAGGTTAGGACCAGAGTCACCAGGTCTGGGTGACGCGCAGATAGGATCAGAGTCACCAGTTCCAGGTGATTCCAAGAAAGAGTCCACAGCAATGAGGTCCAGGTGGGGAACAAAGTAACCAGGACTGGGCGAGGCTCAGATGGGGACCAGATTCACCAGGTCCAGGTGAGGCCCAGGTGGTGACCAGAGTCCCCGGGTCTGTGAGAGAACCAGGTAAGGACCAGATTCACCAGGTCCAAGAGGCCCACGCGGGGACCTGAGTCACCAGGTATAAGTGAGGCCCAGGTGGCAACCTCACTCACCAGGTCCAGGTGATGCCAACAGCAGGCCAATGTCACCAGATCTAGGTGAGGCCCTAGTGGGGACTGGAGTCACCAGGTATATGAGTCTACAAGAACAGGACAGTCACCAGGTCCAGGTGTGCTTCATGTGTGAACGAGAGTCACGAAGTTCAGGTGAGACCCAGGTTGGGACCACAGTCACCAGGTCCAGATTGAGGCCTAGGTGGGGGGACCAGTGTCATCAGGACCAGTTGAGGCCAAAGTGTGGAGCAAAGTTATCATGTCCAGGTGAAGCCCAGGTGGGAACAGAGTAACCATGTCCCATTGATGCCAGGTGGGAAAAGAGTCACAAGGTCCAGACGAGGCCTAATTGAGGAGTAGATTCACCAGGACCCGTTGAGGCCCAGTTGAGGACCAGTGTCCCCAGCTCCGGTGAGTCTCAGAGGGGGCCCAGAGTCACCCGGTTCTGGTGATATCCAGATGGGAACCAGAGTCACCATGTCAGGGTGAGGCCCAGAGGGGATCCAGAGTCATCATGTCCAGGTGAGGCTCAGGTGTGAAACAGAGTATCCAGGTCATAATGGTCCACAGGTGGTTACCATAGTCACCAGATCTGGGTGAGGCCCAGCTACGATCAAAGTCACCACTTCTCGGTGAGGCCAAGAAGGTGTCCACAGCAATCAGGTCCAGGTGGGAAACAAAGTCACCAGGACTGGGTGAGGCCCAGATGGGGATCAGATTCACCAGGCCCAGGTGATTCCCAGGTGGTGACTAGAGTTACCAGTTCCGGGTGAAGACCAGGTAAGGACCAGATTCACCAGGTCCAAGTGAGGCCCACGTGGGACCTGTGTCACCAGGTATGGGTGAGGCCCAAGTGGCAACCCCACTCACCAGGTCCAGGTGCGGCCACCCTGCAGGCAATGCAGAGGAAGAGTGTCCCGATGATGCCCAGTAGGGTCCTGAGTTACCAGTCCACATGAGGCCAACTTGCAGGCCATGCAGTGGAACCATGTCCCGATGATGCCCAGGGAGGGACCAGAGTCACCAGGTCCAAATGAGGCCCAGATGGAGCATATTCACTAGGTCCAGGTGAGGACCAAATGAGGACCAGAGTCACCAGATCTGGTTGAGTCCTAGAGGGGTACTAGAATCACCAGTTCCAGGTGACATCCAGATGGGGACCAGGGTCACCAGGTCAGGGTGAGGCCCAGAGAGCTTCCAGAGTCATCACGTCCAGGTGAGGCTCAGGTGTGGAACAGAGTCACCAGGTCTGGGTGACGCACAGATAGGATGACTGTCACCAGTTCCAGATGAGGCCAAGAAAGAGTCCACAGCAATCAGGTCCAGGTGGGCAACATAGTCACCATGACTGGGTGAGGCCCAGATGGGGACCAGATTCACCAGGTCCAGGTGAGGTCCAGGTGGTGACCAGAGTCCGCGGTCTGGGAGAGGACAAGGTAAGGACCAGAGTCACCAGGTCCAAGTGAGGCCCACGTGAGGACCTGAGTCACCAGGTATGGTTGAGGCCCAGTTGGCAACCCCACTCACCAGGTCCAGGTGAGACCAACCTGCAGGTCAGGGTCACCAGATCCAGGTGAGGCCCTAGTGGGGACCGGAGTCACCAGGTATATGTGAGTCCACAAGGATACCACAGTCACCACGTCCAGGTGTGGTTTATGTGGGAACGAGAGTCACCAGGTCCAGGTGAGAACCATGTGGGGACCACAGTCACCAGGTCCACATTGAGGCCTAGGTGGGGGGACAGAGTCATCAGGACAAGTTGAGGTAAAGTGAGGGGCAAATTCTCATGTCCAGGTGAGTCCCAGGTGGGGAACAGAGTAACCATGTCCCATTGATGCCAGGTGGGAAAAGAGTCACAAGGTCCAGACGAAGCCTAAGTGAAGAGTAGATTCACCAGGTCCTGTTGAGGGCCAGTTGAGGACCGGTGTCCCCAGCTCCGGGTGAGTCCCAGAGGGGGACGAGAGTCACCCGGTTCTGGTGATATCCAGGTGGGGACCAGAGTCACCACGTCAGGGTGAGGTCCAGGGGGACGAGAATCACTAGGTCCAGGTGAGGCCCCGATGTGGAACTGAGAAACCAGGTCCCATGATGCCCATATGAGGACCTGAGTCACCCGGTCCAGGTGAGGTCCCTGTGGGAACCAGTCACCTCGTCCCGGGGTGGCCCAGGTGGGACCACAGTCACAGTTCCAGGTGAGGCCCAGGTATAAAAGAGAGTATCAGGTCCCAATGATGCCCAGGTAAGGAACAGAGACAACAGGTCCAGGAGAGGCCCAAATATGGATCAGAGTCATTGTGTTCCAGGTGAGGCCAGATGGAGACCAGAGGAACCAGGTCCAGGAGAGCCCCATATGGGAACCAGAGCCACCAGATCCAGGTGAGGTCCACGTGGGACCACAGTCATAGGTCCAGGAGAGGCGCAGGTGGCAACAGGATTCACCAAGTCCAGGTGAGGCCCAGGTGGCGACCAGTCACCATCCAGGTGCGGACCAGCTAAGGACCAGACTCACCAGGCCCAGGTGAAGCCCAAGGGTCGACCAGAGTCACCAGGTAAGGGTGAGGTTCAGAGGCGAACCAGAGTAACCAGTTTAGTTTGTGGCCCAGAATGGGACCAGAGGTCCGTGGTCAAAGTGAGGCCCAGGTGTGGAATAGAGTATCCAGGTCCCAATGATGCCTGAGTGAGGACCAGAGTCACTAGGCCATGCAGGCCCAGATGGGGAACAGAATCACTATGTCCTGTTGAGGCATAGAATAAGACCACAGTCACCAGTATCAGGTGAGCCCCTTGTGGGAACCAGAGCCACTCTATCCAGCTGAGTCCCAGGTACATGTGAGGTCCAGTGAGGACCAGATTCATCAGGTCGAATTGAGGAATAGCTGGGGACAAGAGTCACCAGGTCTGGGTGCGTATTATGTGGGGCAAGATTCAGCAGTTCTGAGTTAGGTCAAAGTGGGCACGAGAGACACCAGGTCCAGGAGAGGTCCAGGTTGGGACCAGAGTCACCAGATCCAGGTGTCCAGGTGGGGACCAGAGTCACCAGATCCAGGTGAAGCCCAGGTGGGGACCAGAGTCACTAGGTCCAGATGAGGCCCAGGTGAGGACCAGAGTTACCAGGTACACGTGAGGCCCCGGTGGGGATCAGAGGCAACAGGTCCATGTGAGGCCGGCTTGGGAACCATGGTCAACAGGTCCACTAGAGGCCCAGGTGTGGAACATAGTAAGCAGGTCCAGGTGAGTCCACAGTGGTGACAAGAGTCACCATGTCCACGTGAGGCCCAGTTGCGAACCAGGATCACCAGGTACAGGGGAGGCCCTTGAAAGAACCAGAGTCAACAGTTCGAGGTCAGGCGCAGGTTTCAACCAGGGTCAGAAGGTCCAAGTCAGGCCAAATTGGGGTTCACAGTCACTAGGGCATGGTGAGACCCAGAGGGGCACCAGAGTCACGTGGTCCAGATGAGGTCCAGTTGTGGAACACAGTCACCGCGTCCCAATTTTGCCCAGTTGAGGACCATGGTCAACAGGGCCAGGTGAGGCCCAGATGGGGACCGAGTCCCCAAATCCAGGTGAAGCCCAGGTGGGGACCACAGTTACCAGATCCAGGGTAGTCTCAGGTCCAGACCAGAATGACCAGGTCCAGGTGAGTTGCAGGTGGCAACCACACTCACCAGGTCCCGGTGAGGCCCTGGTGGGGTCCAGAGTCACGAGGTACATGACAAACTAGAAACACTACACCAGGTCCACATGATGTCCATGTGGGAATGAGAATCACCAGTTACAGGTTAGGACCAGGTGGGGATCTGAATCACAATTTCCAGGTGAGACCCAGGTGGAAGGAGTGTCACATGTCCAGGTGTGGCCCAGGTGAAGACCAGAGTTAATAGGTCCGGCTGGGTCACTGTTAGTGAACAGTGTAACCATATTCTGATGCTACCCAGGTGGGTATTAGAGACCCCAGGTCCTGGTGAGGCCCAGATGGGACCACAGTCACAAGGTCCAGGTGAGGCGCAGGTGGCAACAGGATTCACCAAGTCCAGGTGAGGCCCAAGTAGCGACCAGTCACCAGATCCAGGTGTGGACCTGCTAAAGACCAGATTCACCAGGCCTAATGAACCCCAACTGGTGACCAGAATCACCAGGTAAGGGTGAGGCCCAGAGGGGGAACCAGAGTAACCAGTTTAATTTGAGGCCAGAATGGGACCAGAGGTCCCTGGTCAAAGTGAGGCCCAGGTGTAGAATAGAGTATCCAGCTCCCAATGATGCCTGGGTGAGGACCAGAGTCAATAGGGCCATGCAGGCCCAGATGGGAAACAGAATCACTAGTTCCTGGTGAGGCACAGAATAAGAGCACAGTCAGCAGTGTCAGATGAGCCCTTTGGGGAACCAGAGCCACTCTATCCCGCTGAGTCCCAGGTCCATGTGAGGCCCACGTGAGGACCAGATTCATCAGGTCGAATTGAGGCATAGCTGAGGAGAAGAGTCACCAGGTCTGTGCGGCATATGTGGGGCAAAATTCAGCAGTTCTGAGTTAGGTCAAAGTGGGGACGAGAGACACAAGGTCCAGGTGAGGCCAAACTGAGGACCAGAGTCACCAGGTCAGGGTGAGGCCCAGAGAGGTTCCAGAATCATAATGTCGAGGGGAGCCTCTGGTGTGGAACAGAGTATCCAGGTCACAATGGTCCACAGGTGAGGACCAAAGTGACCAGATCTGGGTGACGCGCAGATAAGATCAGAGTCACCATTTCCAGGTGAGGCCAAGAAAGAGTCCACAGCAATCAGGTCCAGGTGGGGAACAAAGTCATCAGGACTGGGTGAGGCCCACATGGGGACCAGATTCACCAGGTCCAAGTAACCAGAGTCGTGACCAGAGTCCCCACGTCTGGGAGAGGACCAGATAAGGACCAGATTCACCAGTTCCATGAGGCCACGTGGGGACCTGAGTCACCAGGTATGGGGTGGCAACCCCACTCACCAGGTCTAGGTGAGGCCATCCTGCAGGCCAGAGTCACCAGATCCATGTGAGACCCTAGTGGGGACCGGAGTCACCAGGTAAATGTGAGTCTACAATAACACCACAATCACCAGGTCCAGGTGTGGTTCATGTGGGAACGAGAGTCACCAGGTCCAGGTGAGACCCAGGTGGGGAACAGTCACTAGGTCCAGATTGTGGCCTAGGTGGGGGGACCAGAGTCATCAGGAAAATTGAGGCCAAAGTGTGGAGCATAGTTATCATGTCCAGGTGAGGCCCAGGTGGGGAACAGAGTAACCATATCCCATTGATGCCAGGTGGGAAAAGAATCACAAGGTCCAGACGAGGCCTAAGTGAGGAGTAGATTCACAGGTCCTGTTGAGGCCAGTTGAGGACCAGTGTCCCCAGCCGGGTGAGTCCAGAGGGGGACTAGAGTCACCCGGTTCTGGTGATATCCAGGTGGGGACCAGAGTCACCACGTCAGGTGAGGCCCAGAGTGGGACGAGAATCACTAGGTCCATGTGAGGCCCCGATGTGGAACTGAGAAACCAGGTCCCATGATGCCCATATGAGGACCTGAGCCACCAGCCAGGTGAGGTCCCTTGGGAACCAGTCAACTCGTGCAGGTGAGGCCCAGGTGGGACCACAGTCACCATGTCCAGGTGAGGCCCAGGTATATAAGAGTATCCAGGACCCAATGATGCCCAGGTAAGGACCAGAGTCAACAGGTTCATCGCAGAGGCCCAAATATGGATCACAGTCATTTTGTTCCAGCAGAGCCAGATGGAGACCACAGGACCCAGGTCCAGGAGAGCCCCATATGGGAACCAGAGCCACCAGATCCAGGTGAGGTCCAGGTGTGACCACATCACTAGGTCCAGGTGAGGCGCAGGTGGCAACAATTCACCAAGTCCAGGTGAGACCCAGGTGGCGACCAGTCACTAGATCCAGGTGCGGACCAGCTAAGGACCAGATTCACCAGGACTATTGAAGTCCAAGAGGTGACCAGAGTCACCAGGTAAGAGAGAGGCCCAGGGGGAACCAGTAAGCAGTTTAGTTTGAGGCCCAGAAGGGGACCAGAGGTCCCTGTTCCAAGTGAGGCCCAGGTGTGGAATAGAGTATCCAGGTCCCAATGATGCCTGGGTGAGGACCAGAGTCACTAGGGCCATGCAGGCCCAGATGGGGAACAGAATCACTAGGTCCTGGTGAGGCCTAGAATAAGACCACAGTCACCAGTATCTGGTCAGCCCCTTGTGGGAACAAGAGCCAATCTATCCAGCTGCTCCCAGGTCCATGTGAGGCCCACGTCAGGAACAGATTCATCGGTCGAATTGAGGCATAGCTGGGGACAAGAGTCACCAGGTCTGGTGCGCCTAGGTGGGGGAAGATTCAGCAGTTCTGAGTTAGTCAAAGTGGGGACGAGAACACCAGTCAATGTGAGGCCAAACTAAGGACCAGAGTCACCAGATCCAGGTGAGGTCCATGTTGGAAAGAGAGCCAAGGTCCAGGAGAGGTCCAGATGGGGACCAGAGTCTCGAGATCCAGATGAAGCCCAGGTGGGGACCAGAGTCACCAGATCCAGTTGAAGCCCAGGTGGGGACCAGAGTCACTAGGTCCAGATGAGGCCCAGGTGAGGACCAGAGATTCCAGGTATACGTGAGGCCCCGGTGGGGATCAGAAGCAACAGGTCCATGTGAGGCCGGCTTGGGGACCATGGTCAACAGGTCTACTTGAGTCCCAGGTATGGAACACAGTAACCAGGTCCAGGTCAGTCCCTGGTGGTGACAATAGTCACCACTTCAGGTGAGGCCCATGTGGGGAGCAGGATCACCAGGTACAGGAGGCCCTTGAAAGAACAAGAGTTAACAGTTCGAGGGTATGTGCAGGTGGCAACCAGGGTCAGCAGGTCCAAGTCAGGCCAAAGTGGGGTTCACAGTCTGAGTGCACGGTGAGACCAAGAAGGTGACCACAGTCACTTGGTCCAGGTGAGGTCCAGTTGTGGAACACAGTCACCGGGTCCAAATTTTGCGCAGTTGAGGACCATGGTCAACAGGGCCAGGTGAGGCCCAGATGGGGACCGGAGTCCCCAAATCCAGGTGAAGCCCAGGTGGGGACCACAGTCACCAGATCCAGGGTAGTCTCGAGTGAAGACCAGAATCACCAGGTCCAGGTGAGGTGCAGGTGGCAACCACACTCACCAGGTCCCGGTGAGGCCCTGGTGGGGACCAGAGTCACGAGGTACATGAGAAGCTAGAAACACTGCAGCCACCAGGTCCACATGATGTCCACGTGGGAACGAGAATCACCAGTTACAGGGAGGACAAGGTGGGGATCCGACTCACCCTGTCCAGGTGAGACCCAAGTGGGAACCAGTGTCACAATGTCAGGTGTGGCCCAGGTGAAGACCAGAGTTAATAGGTCCGGCTGGGTCACTGTTAGTGAACAGTGTAACCATATCCTGATGTTACCCTGGTGGGTACCAGAGACATCAGGTCCTGGTGAGGCCCAGGTTGGACCAGAGACATGAGGTCCAGGTGAGGTCCCGATGGGAACCACAGTCACCAGGTCAGGTGAGGCCATGCTTAGTATCAGAGTCACCAGTTACAGGTGAGGCCAGGTGGAGCCAGAGTCACCTGGTACAGAAGAGGTCAAAGTCAGGACCAGAGTTACCAGGATCAGGTCAGTCCCAGTGGGGAATAGAGTAAGCATGTGCGATGATGCCCAGGTAGAAACAGAGACACCAGGTCCAGATGAGTCGTAGGTGGGGAGCATATTCACTAGGTCCCGGTGAGGCCCAGTTAAGGATCAGAGTCACCAGATCTTGTTGAGGCCTAGAGTGGTACCAGAATCACCTGGACCAGGTGACATCCAGATGGGGACCAGTGTCACCAGGTCAGGGTGAGGACAAGGGATGTTCCAGTGTCATCATGTCCAGGTGAGGCTCATGTGTGGAACAGAGTCACCAGGTACCAATGGTCCACAGGTGAGGACCAGAGTGACCAGATCTGGGTGACGCGCAGATAGGATCAGTCACCAGTTCCAGGTGAGGCCAAGAAGGGTCCACAGCAATCAGGTCCAGGTGCGGAACAAAGTCACCAGGCCTGGGTGAGGCCCAGATGGGGACCAGATTCACCAGGTCCAGGTGAGGCCCAGTGGTGACCAGAGTCCCCGGGTCTGGGAGAGGACCAGGTAAGGACCAGATTCACCAGGTCCAAGAGGCCCACCTGGGGACCTGAGTCACCAGGTATGGAGTGGCAACCCCACTCACCAGGTCCAGGTGAGGCCATCCTGCAGGCCACAGTCACCAGTTCCAGTTGAGGCCCTAGTTGGGACCGGAGTCACCAGGTAAATGTGAGTCTACAAGAACACCACAGTCTCCAGGTCCAGGTCTGGGTCATGTGGGAACGAGAGTCACCAGTCCAGGTGAGACCCAGGTGGGGACCACAGTCACCACGGTCAGATTGAGGCTAGGTGGGGTACCAGTGTCATCAGGACCAGTTGAGGCCAAGTGTGGAGCAAAGTTATCATGTCCAGGTGAGGCCCAGGTGGGGAACAGAGTAACCATGTCCCATTGATGCCAGGTGGGAAAAGAGTCACAAGGTCCAGACGAGGCCTAAGTGAGGAGTAGATTCACCAGGTCCTGTTGAGGTCCAGTTAAGGACCAGTGTCCCCAGCTCCGGGTGAGTCCCAGAGGGGGACGAGAGTCACCCGGTTCTGGTGATATCCAGGTGGGGACCAGAGTCACCACGTCAGGGTGAGGCCCAGAGTGGGATGAGAATCAGTAGGTCCAGGTGAGGCCCCGATGTGGAACTGAGAAACCAGGTCCCATGATGCCCATATGAGGACCTGAGTCACCAGGTCCAGGTGAGGTCCCTGTGGGAACCAGTCACCTCGTCCAGGTGAGGCCCAGGGGACCACAGTCACCAGGTCCAGGTGAGGCCCAGGTATATAAGAGAGTATCCAGGTCCCAATGATGCCCAGGTAAGGACCAGAGTCAACAGGTCCAGGAGAGGCCCAAAAATGGATCAGAGTCATTGTGTTCCAGGTGAGGCCAGATGGAGACCACAGGAACCAGGTCCAGGAGAGCCCCATATGGGAACCAGAGACACCAGATCCCGGTGAGGTCCAGGTGGGACCACAGTCACAAGGTCCAGGTGAGGCGCAGGTGGCAACAGGATTCACCAAGTCCAGGTGAGGCCCAGGTGGTGACCAGTCACCAGATCCAGGTGCGGAATAGCTAAGGACCAGATTCTCCAGGCCCAAGAGAAGCCCAACGGGTGACCAGAGTCACCAGGTCAGGGTGAGGCACAGAGGGGGAACCAGAGTAACCAGTTTAGTTTGCGGCCCAGAATGGGACGTAAGGTCCCTGGTCAAAGTGAGGCCCAGGTGTGGAATAGGGTATCCAGGTCCCAATGACGCCTGGGTGAGGACCAGAGTCACTAGGGCTATGCAGGCCCAGATGGGGAACAGAATCAGTAGGTCCTGGTGAGGCATAGAATAAGACCACATTCAGGAGTATCAGGTGAGCCACTTGTGGGAACCAGAGCCACTCTATCCAGGTGAATCCCAGGACCAGGTGAGGGCAACGTGAGGATCAGATTCATCAGGTCGAATTGAGGCATAGCTGGGGACAAGCGTCACCAGTCTGGGTGCGGCCTAGGTGGGGCAAGATTCAGCAGTTCTGAGTTAGGTCAAAGTGGGGACGAGAGACACCAGGTCCAGGTGAGGCAAACTGAGGACCATAGTCACCAGATCGAGGTGAGTTCCAGTTGGGGACCAGAGTCACCAGATCCAGGTGAAGTCCAGGTGGGACCAGAGTCTCTAGGTGCAGATGAGGCCCAGGTGAGGACCAGAGTTACCAGTACACGTGAGGCCCCGGTGGGAATCAGAGGCAACAGGTCCATGTTAGCGGTCTTGGGGACTATGGTCAAGAGGTGTACTTGAGGCCGAGGTGTGGAACACAGTAAGCAGGTCCAGTGAGTCCCCGGTGGAGACAAGAGTCACCACGTCCAGGTGAGGTCCAGGTGGGCACCAGGATCACCAGGTACAGGGGAGGCCCTTGAAAAACCAGAGTCAACAGTTCGAGGTCAGGCGCAGGTGGCAACCAGGGTCAGCAGGTCGAAGCCAGGCCAAAGTGGGGTTCACAGTCACTAGGCACGGTGAGACCCAGAGGGGGACCAGAGTCATCTGTTCCAGGTGAGGTCCAGTTGTGGAACACAGTCACAGGGTCCCAATTTTGCCCAGTTGACCATGGTCAACAGGGCCAATTGAGGCCCAGATGGGGACCGGAGTCCCCAAATCCAGTGAAGCCCAGGTGGGGACCACAGTCACCAGATCCAGGGTAGTCTCAGGTGCAGACCAGAATCACCAGGTCCGGGTGAGGTGCAGGTGGCAACCACACTCACCAGGTCCCGGTGAGGCCCTGGTGGGGACTAGAGTCACGAGGTACATGAGAAGCTAGAAACTCTGCAGCCAGCAGGTCCACATGATGTCCATGTGGAACGAGAATCACCAGTTACAGGTGAGGACCAGGTGGGGATCCGACTCACCATGTCCAGGTGAGACCCAGGTGGAACCAGTATCACCATGTCCAGGTGTGGCCCAGGTGAAGGCTAGAGTTAATACGTACAGCTGGGTCACTGTTATTGAACAGTGTAACCATATCCTGATGCTACCGAGGTGGGTACCGAGACACCAGGTCCTGGTGAGGCCCAGCTGGGACCAGAGACATGAGGTCCAGGTGAGGTCCCGATGGGAACCACAGTCACCAGGTCAGGTGAGGCCATTCTTAGGATCAGAGTCACCAGTTACAGGTGAGGCCCAGGTGGAGCCAGAGTCACCTGGTACAGAAAATGCCAAAATCAGACCAGTGTTACAAGGATCATCATCCCAGAGGGGAATATAGTAACCATGTCCCGATGATGCCCACGTAAAACGAGAGTCATCATGTCCAGATGAGGCGCAGTTGGGGAGCATATTCACAAGGTCCCGGTGAGGCCCAGTTGAGGACTAGAGTCACCAGGTTTGGTTGAGGCCTAGAGGGGTACCAGATTCACCTGGTCTAGGTGACATCCAGATGGGGACCAGAGTAACCATGTCAGGGTGAGGCCCAGCGGGGATCCAGAGTCATCCTTTCCAGGTGTGGCTCAGGTGTGGAACAGAGTATCCAGGTCATAATGGTCCACATGTGAGGACCAGAGTCACCAGATCTGGGAGAGGCCCAGTTAGGATCAGAGTTACCACATCCAGGTGAGGCCAAGAAGTTTTCCACAGCAATCAGGTCCAGGTAAGGAACAAAGTCACCAGGATTAGGTGATGCCCAGGTGGTGACCAGATTTACCATTCCGGGTGAGGACTATGTAAGTACCACATTCACCAGGTCCAAGTGAGGATACGTGGGGACCTGTGTCACAGGCATGGGTAAGACCCATGTGGGAACCCCACTCACCAGGTCAAGATGAGGCCAACCTGCAGGCGCAGAGGAACCATGTCCCGATGATGCCCAGGTAGGGACCAGAGTTACCAGGTCCAGGTGAGGCCAACCTGCAGGCCATGCAGTGGAACCATTTCCCGATGATGCCCAGGTAGGGACGACAGTCACCAGGTCCAAATGAGGCCCAGATGGAGCATATTCACTAGGTACAGGTGAGGCCCAGTTGAGGACCAAATCACCAGATCTGGTTGAGGACTAGAGGGGTACCAGAATCACCTGGTCCAGGTGACATCCCGATGGGGACCAGAGTCACCAGGTCAGGGTGAGGCCCAGAGAGGTTCCAGAGTCATCATGTGCAGGTGAGGCTCAGGTGTGGAACAGAGTCACCAGGTACCAATGATGACCAGGTGAGGACCAGAGTCACCAGGTCTGGGTGACGCGCAGATAGGATCAGAGTCACCAGTTCCAGGTGAGGCCAAGAAAGAGTCCACAGCAATCAGGTCCAGGTGGGGAACAAAGTCACCAGGACTGGGTGAGGCCCAGATGGGACCAGATTCACCAGGTCAAGGTGAGAACCAGGTGGTCACCAGAGTCCCGGTTCTGGGAGAGGACCAGGGAAGGACCAGATTCACCAGGACCAAGAGGCCCACGTGGGGACCTGAGTCACCAGGTATGGGTGAGGTCCTGGTGGCAACCCCACTCACCAGGTCCAGTGAGGCCAACCTGCAGGCCAGAGTAACCAGATCCAGGTGAGGCCCAAGTGGGGACCGGAGTCACCAGGTAAATGTGAGTCTACAAGAACACCACAGTCACCAGGTCCAGATGTGGTTCATGTGGGAACGAGAGTCACCAGGTCCAGGTAAGACCCAGGTGGAGACAAGTCACCAGGTCCAGATTGAGGCCTAGGTGGGGGACCAGATTCATCAGGACCAGTTGAGGCCAAAGTGCGGAGCAAAGTTATCATGTCCAGGTGAGGCCCAGGTGGGGAACAGAGTAACCATGTCCCATTGATGCCAGGTGGGGAAAAAGTCACAAGGTCCAGAAGAGGCCTAAGTCAGGAGTAGAATCACCAGGTCCTTTCGAGGACCAGTTGAGGACCAGTGTCCCCAGCTCCGGTGAAACCCATAGGGGGACCAGCGTCACCCGGTTCTGGTGATATCCAGGTGGGGACCAGAGTCAGCACGTCAGGGAGAGATCCAGAGTCGGACGAGAATCACTAGGTCCAGGTGAGGCCCCGATGTGGAACTGAGATACCAGGACCCATGATGACCATATGAGGACCTGTGTCACCACGTCCAGGTGAGGTCCCTGTGGGAACCAGTCACCTCGTCCAGGTGAGGCCCAGGTGGGACCAGTCACCAGGTCCAGGTGAGGCCTAGTTTTAAAGAGAGTATCCAGGTCCCAATGATGCCCAGGTAAGGACCAGAGTCAGCAGGTCCAGGAGAGGCCCAAATATGGATCAGAGTCATTGTGTTCCAGGTGAGGCCAGATGGAGACCACAGGAACCAGGTCCAGGAGAGCCCATATGGGAACCAGAGCCACCAGATCCAGGTGAGGTCCACGTGGGACCACAGTCAAAGGTCTGGGTGAGGCGCAGGTGGCAACAGGATTCACCAAGACCAGGTGAGGCCCAGGTGGCGAACACCAGATCCAGGTGAGGAACAGCTAAGTACCAGATTCACCAGCCCAAGTGAAACCCAAGGGGTGACCAGAGTCACCAGGTAAGAGTGAGGCCCAGAGGGGGAACCAGAGTAACCAGTTTAGTTTGAGGCCCAGAATGGGAGCAGAGTTCCTTGGTCAAAGTGAGGCCCAGGTGTGGAATAGAGGATCCAGATCCCAATGATGCCTGGGTTAGGACCAGAGTCACTAGGCCATGCAGGCCCAGATGGGGAACAGATTCACTAGGTCCTGGTGAGCCATAGATAAGACCACAGTCAGCAGTATCAGGTGAGCCCCTTGTGGAACCAGAGCCACTCTATCCAGCTGAGTCCCAGGTCCATGTGAGTCCCACGTGAGGACCAGATTCATGTCGAATTGAGGCATAGCTGGTGACAAGTGTCACCAGGTTTGGGTGCGGCCTAGATGGGGCAAGATTCAGCAGTTCTGAGTTAGGTCAAAGTGGGGACGAGAGACACCAGGTCCAGGTGAGGCCAAACTGAGGACCAGAGTCACCAGATCGAGGTGAGGTCCAGGTGGGGACCAGAGTTACCAGATCCAGGGACGTACAGGTGGGGACCAGAGTCACTAGGTCCAGTTGCAGCCCAGGTGAGGACCAGAGTTACCAGGTACACGTGAGGCCCCGATGGGTATCAGAGGCAACAGGTACTTTTGAGGACGGCTTGGGGACCATGGTCAACAGGTCTACTTGGGGCCCAGGTGTAGAACACAGTAACCAGGTCCAGGTGAGTCCACGGTGGTGACAAGAGACACCACGTCAAGGTGAAGCCCAGGTGGTGACCATGATCACCATGTACAGGAGAGGTCCTTGAATAAACAGAGTCAACAGTTCGAGGTCAGGCGCATGTGGCAACCAGGGAAGCAGGTCCAAGTCAGGCCAAAGTGGGCTTCACAGTCACTAGGGCACGGTGAGACCCAGAGGGGACCAGAGTCACTTGGTCCAGGTGAGGTCCGTTGTGGAACACAGTCACCGCGTCCCAATTTTTCCCACTTGAGGACCATGGTCAACAGGGCCAGGTGAGGCCCAGATGGGGACCGGAGTCCCCAAATCCAGGTGAAGCCCAGTTGGGGACCACAGTCACCAGATCCAGGGTAATCTCAGTGCAGACCAGAATCACCAGGTCCACGTGAGGTGCAGGTGGCAACCACACGCACCAGGTCCAGGGGAGCCAACCTGCAGGCCATGCAGTGGAAACATGTCCCGATGATGCCCAGGTAGGGACCAGAGTCACCAGGTCCAAATGAGGCCCACATGGAGCATATTCACTAGGTCCAGGTGAGGCCCAGTTGAGGACCAAAGTCACCAGATCTGGTTGAGGACTAGAGGGGTACCAGATTCACCTGGTCAAAGTGACATCCAGTTGGGGACCAGAGTCACCAGGTCAGGGTGAGGTCCAGAGAGGATCCAGAGTCATCATGTCCAGGTGAGGCTCAGGTGTGGAACAGAGTCACCAGGTACCAATCATGCCCAGGTGAGGACCAGAGTCACCACTCTGGGTGACGCGCAGATAGGATCAGAGTCACCAGTTCCAGCTGAGGCTAAGAAAGAGTCCACAGCAATCAGTTCCAGGTGGGGAACAAAGTCACCAGGACTTCGTGAGGCAAGATGGGGACCAGATTCACCAGGTCCAGGTGAGGTCCAGTTGGGGACCTGCGTCCCCGGGTCTCGGAGAGGACCAGGTAAGGACCAGATTCACCATGTCCAGTGAGGCCCACGTGGGTTGTGTCACCAGGTATGTGTGAGACCCAGGTGGCAACCCCACTCACCAGGTCCAGGTGAGGCCAATCTGCAGGCAATGCAGAGGAACCGTGTTCCGATGATGCCAGGTAGGGACCAGAGTTACCAGGTCCAGGTCAGGCCAACCTGCAGCCCATTCAGTGGAACCATGTCCCGATGATGCCCAGGTAGGGAACATAGTCACCAGGTCCAAATGAGGCCATGATGGAGCATATTCACTAGGTCCAGGTGAGGCCCTGTTGAGGACCAGAGTCACCAGATCTGGTTGAGGCCTAGAGGGGTACCAGAATCACCTGGTCCAGGTGACATCTAGATGGGACCAGAGTCACCAGGACAGGGTGAGGCCAAGAGAGGTTGCAGAGTCATCATGTCCAGGTGAGGCTAGGTGTGGAACAGAGTCACCAGGTACCAATGATGCCATGGTGAGGACCAGAGTCACCAGGTCTGCGTGACGCGCAGATAGGATCAGACTCACCAGTTCCAGGTGAGGCCAAGAAGGAGTCCACAGCAATCAGGTCCAGGTGGGGAACAAAGTCAACAGGACTGGGTGAGGCCCAGATTGGGACCAGATTCACCAGGTCCAGGTGATTCCCAAGTGGTGACCAGAGTTACCAGTTCCGGGTGAGGACCAGGTAAGGACCAGATTCACCAGGTCCAAGTGAGGCCCACGTGGAGACCTGAGTCACCAAGTATGGGTGAGGCCCAAGTGGCATCCTCACTAACCAGGTCCATGTGAGGCCAACCTGCAGGCAAAGTCACCCGATTCACGTGAGGCCCTAGTGGGACTGGAGTCACCAGTTAAAAGTGATTCTACAAGAACAACACTGTCACCAGGACCTGGTGTTGTTCATGTGGGAACGAGAGTCACCAGGTCCAGGTGAGACCCAGGTGGGGAACACAGTCACCAGGTCCAGATCGAGGCCTAGGTGGGGGGAAGAGTCATCAGGACCAGTTGAGGCCAAAGTGTGGAGCAAAGTTATCATGTCCATATGATGCCCAGGTGGGGAAGAGTAACCATGTCCCGTTGATGCCAGGTGGGAAAAGAGTCACAAGGTCCAGACGAGGCCTTAGTGAGGAGTAGATTCACCAGGTCCTGTTGAGGCCCAGTTGAGGACCAGTGTCCCCAGCTCCGGGTGAGTCCCAGAGGGGAACCAGTGTCACCCGGTTCTGGTGATATCCAGGTGGGGACCAGAGTCACCACGTCAGGGTGAGGCCCAGAGGGGACGAGAATCACTAGGTC
This sequence comes from Canis lupus familiaris, assembly GCF_011100685.1. Lineage (NCBI taxonomy): Eukaryota > Metazoa > Chordata > Mammalia > Carnivora > Canidae > Canis > Canis lupus. The sequence goes on along the minus strand of NW_023330704.1, from coordinate 49,893 downwards.
CAGATGAGACCCCGATGTGGAACTGAGAACCCTGGTCCCATTTTGCCCATATGAGGACCTGAGTCACCAGGTCCAGGTGAGGTCCCTGTGGGAACCAGTCACCTCGTCCAGGTAAGGCCCAGGTGGGACCACAGTCACGAGGTCCAGGTGAGGCCCAGGTATATAGAGAGTATCCAGGTCCCAATGATGCCCAGGTAAGGACCAGAGTCAACAGGTCCCGGAGAGGACCAAATATGGATCAGAGTCATTGTGTTCCAGGTGAGGCCAGATGGAGACCACAGGACCAGGTCCAGGAGAGCCCCATATGGGAACCAGAGCCACCATATCCAGGTGAGGTCCAGGATGGACCACAGTCACAAGGTCCAGGTGAGGCGCAGGTGGCAACAGGATTCACCAAGTCCAGGTGAGGCCCAGGTGGCCAGTCACCAGATCTACATGCGGACCAGCTAAGGACCAGATTCAATAGACCCAAGTGAAGCCCAAGGGGTGACCAGAGTCACCTGTAAGGGTGAGGCCCCGAGGGGGAACCAGAGTAACCAGTTTAGTTTGCGGCCCAGAATGGGACCAAAGGTCCCTGGTCAAAGTGAGGCCCAGTGTGTAATAGAGTATCCAGGTCCCAATGATGCCTGGGTGAGGACCAGAGTCACTAGGGCCATGCAGGCCCAGTTGGGGAACAGAATCACTAGGTCCTGGTGAGGCATAGAATAAGACCACAGTCACCAGTATCAGGTGTGCCCCTTGTGGGAACCAGTGCCACTCTATCCAGCTGTGTCCCAGGTCCCTGTGAGCCCCACGTCATGACCAGATTCATCAGGTCGAATTGAGGCATAGCTGGAGACAAGAGTCACCAGGTCTGGGTGCGGCCGGTGGGGCAAGATTTAGCAGTTCTGAGTTAGGTCAAAGTGTGTACGAGAGACACCAGGTCCAGGTGAGGCCAAATTGAGGACAGAGTCACCAGATGCAGGTGAGGTCCATGTTGGAAAGAGAGTCACCAGGTCCAGGAGAGGTCTAGGTGGGGACCAGGTCACCAGATCCAGGTGAAGCCAGGTGGGGACCAGAGTCACTAGGTCCAGTTGAGGCCCAGGTGAGGATCAGAGTTACCAGATACACGTGAGCCCCCGGCGGGGATCAGAGCCAAAGGACCACGTGTGGCCGGCTTGGGACCATGGTCAAGAAGTGTACTTGAGGCCCAGGTGTGGAACACAGTTAGCAGGTCCAGGTGAGTCCCCAGTGGTGACAAGGGTCACCACGTCCAGTTGAGGCCCAATTGGGGACCAGGATCACCAGGTACAGGGTAGGCCTTTGAGAGAACCAGAGTCAACAGTTTGAGGTCAGGCGCAGGTGGCAACCAGGGTCAGCAGGTCCAAGTCAGGCCAAAGTGGGGTTCACAGTCACTAGGGCACAGTGAGACCCAGAGGGGGACCAGAGTCACATTGTCCAGGTGAGGTCCAGGTGTGGAACACAGTCACCGGTCCCAATTTTGCCCAGTTGAGGACCATGGTCAACAGGGCCAGGTGAGCCCCAATGGGGACCAGAGTCCCCAAATCCAGGTGAAGCCCAGGTGGGGACCACAGTCACCAGATCCTGGGTAGTCTCAGGTGCAGACCAGAATCAACAGGTCCAGGTGAGTAGCAGGTGGCAACCACACTCATCAGGTCCCCGTCAGGCCCTGGTGGGGACCAGAGTCACGAGGTACATGAGAAGCTAGAAACATTGCAGCCACCAGGTCCACATGATGTCTATGTGGGAAGGAGAATCACCAGTTACAGGTGAGACCCAGGTGGGGATCCGAATCACCATGTCCAGGTGAGACCCAGGTGGGAACCAGTGTCACCATGTCCAGGTTTGGCCCAGGTGAAGACCAGAGTTAATAGGTCCGGCTGGGTCACTGTTAGTGAACAGAGTAACCATATCCTGATGCTACTCAGGTGGGTAACAGAGACACCAGGCCCTGTTGAGGCCTAGGTGGGACCAGAGACAAGAGTCTAGGTAAAGTCCCGAAGGGAACCACAGTCTCCAGGTCAGGTGAGGCCATGCTTAGGATCAGAGTCACCAGTTACAGGTGAGGCCCAGGTGGAGCTAGAGTTACCTGGTAGAGAAGAGCCAAAGTCAGGACCAGAGTTACCAGCATCAGATCAATCCCAGGAGGAATAGATTAACCATGTCCCGATGATGCCCAGGGAGAACCAGAGTCACCACGTCCAGGTGAGGCGCAGGTTGGGAGCATGTTCACTAGGTCCCCGTGAGGCCCAGTTGAGGACCAGAGTCTCCAGGTCAAGTTGAGGCCTAGAGTGGTACCGGATTCACCTGGTCTAGGTGATCCAGAAGGGGACCAGAGTCACCATGTCAGGCTGAGGCCCAGAGGGATCCAGAGTCATCATGTCCAGGTGAGGCTCAGGTGTGGAACAGAGTATACAGGTCATAATGTTCCACAGGTGAGGACCAGAGTCACCAGATCTGGATGAGGCCCAGTTAGGATCAGAGTCACCAGTTCCAGGTGAGGCCAAGAAGGAATCCACAGCAATCAGGTTCAGTTGGGGAACAAAATCACCAGGACTGGGTGAGGCCCAGATGGGGACCAGATTCACCAGGCCCAGGTGATTCCCAGGTGGTGACCAGAGTTACAGTTCCGGGAGGACCAGGTAAGGACCAGATTCACCAGCTCCAATTGAGGCCACGTGGGGACCTGTGTCACCAGGTATGGGTGAGGCACAATTGGCAACCCTACTCACCAGGTCCAGGTGAGGCCAACCTGCAGGCCATGCAGAGGAACCTGTCCCGATGATGCCCAGGTAGGGACTAGAGTTCTCAGGTCCAGTGAGGCCAACCTGCAGGCCATGCAGTGGAACATGTCCCGATGATGCCCAGGTAGGAACCAGAGCTACCAGGTCCAGGAGAGGACAACCTGCAGGCCATGCAATGGAACCATGTCCCGATGATGCCCAGGTAGGGATCAGAGTCACCAGCTCCAAAAGAGGCCCAGATGGAGCATATTCACTAGGTGCAGGTGAGGCCCAGTTGAGGATCACAGTCACCAGATCTGGTTGAGTCCTAGAGGGGTACCAGAATCACCTGGACCAGGTGACATCCAGATGGGGACCAGAGTCACCAGGTCAGGGTGAGGCCGAGAGAGGTTCCAGAGTCATCATGTCCAGGTGAGGCTCAGGTGTGGAACAGAGTCACCAGGTACCAATGATGCCCAGGTGAGGACCAGAGTCATCAGATCTGCGTGACGTGCAGATACAATCTGATTCACCAGTTCCAGGTGAGGCCAAGAAGGAGTCCACAGCAATCAGGTCCAGGTGGAACAAAGGCACCAGGACTGGGTGAGGTCTAATGGGGACCAGATTCACCAGGTCCAGGTGAGGCCTAGGTGGTGACCAGAGTCCCCGGGTCTGGGAGAGGACCAGGTAAGGACCAGATTCACCAGGTCCAAGAGGCCAACGTGGGGACCTGAGTCGCCAGGTATGGGTGAGGCCCAGGCGACAACCCCACTCACCAGGTCAGGAGAGGCCAACCTGCAGGCCAGTGTCCAGATCCAGGTGAGTCCCTAGTGGGGACCGGAGTCACCAGGTAAATGTGAGTCTACAAGAACACCACAGTCACCAGGTCCAGGTCTGGTTCATGTGGGAACGAGTGTCACCAGGTCCAGGTGAGACCCAGGTGGGGACCACAGTCACCAGGTCCAGATGAGGCCTAGGTGGGGGGACCAGAGTCATCAGGACAATTGAGGCCAAAGTGTGGAGCAAAGTTATCATGTCCAGGTGAGGACCATGTGGGGAACAGAGTAACCATGTCCCATTGATGCCACGTGGGAATAGAGTCAGACAGTCCAGATGAGGCCTAAGTGAGGAGTCGATTCACCAGGTCCTTTTGAGGCCCAGTTGAGGACCAGTGTACCCAGCTCCGGGTGAGTCCCAGAGGGGGACCAGAGTTACCCGGTTCTGGTGATATCCAGGTGGGGACCAGAGTCTTCACGTCAGGGTGGGGCTCAGAGTGGGACGAGAATCACTAGGTCCAGGTGAGGCCCCGAAGTGGAACTGAGAAACAGGTGCCATGATGCCCATATGACGACCTGACTCAGCAGGTCCAGGTGAGGTCCCTGTGGGAACCAGTCACCTCGTCCAGGTGAGGCCCAGTTGGGACCACAGTCACCAGGGTCAGGTGAGACCCAGGTATATAAGAAGTATCCAGGTCCCAATGATGCCCATGTAAGGACCAAGTCAACAGGTCTAGGAGAAGCCCAAATATCAGAGTCATTGTGTTCCAGGTGAGGCCAGATGGAGACCACAGGAACCAGGTCCAGGAGAGCCCCATATGGGAACCAGAGCACGAGATCCAGTAGGTCCAGGTGGGACCACAGTCACAAGGTCCAGGTGAGTCGCAGGTGGAAACAGGATTCACGAAGTCCAGGTGAGGCCCACGTGGCGACCAGTCACCACATCCAGGTGCAGACAGCTAAGGACAATATTCGCCAGGCCCAGTGAAGCCCAAGTGGTGACCAGGGTCACCAGGTAAGGGTGAGGCCCAGAGGGATAACCAGAGTAACCAGTTTAGTTTGAGGCCTAGAATGGGACATGAGGTCCCTGGTCAAATTGAGGCCCAGGTGTGGATAGAGTATCCAGGTCCCAATGATGCCTGGGTGAGGACCAGAGTCACAAAGGCCATGCAGGCCCAGATGGGGAACAGAATCACTAGGTACTGGTGAGGCATAGAATAAGACCACAGTCACCAGTATGGGTGAGCCCCTTGTGGGAACCAGAGCCACTCTATCCAGCTGAGTCCCAGGTCCATGTGAGGCCCACGTGAGGATCACATTCAGAGGTCGAATTGAGGCATAGCTGGTGAGAAAGTCACCAGGTCTGGGTGCGGCCTATGTGGGGCAAGATTCAGCAGGTCTGAGTTAGGTCAAAGTGGGGAAGAGACACCAGGTCCAGGTGAGGCCAAACTGAGGACCAGAGTCACGAGATCAAGGTGAGGTCCATGTTGGAAAGAGAGTCACCAGGTCCAGGAGAGGTCCAGGTGGGGACCAGAGTCACCAGATCAAAGTGAAGACCAGGTGGGGACCAGAGTCACCAGATCCAGGTGAAGCCCAGGTAGGGACCAGAGTCACTAGGTCAAGGTGAGGCCCAGGTGAGGTCCAGAGTTACCAGGTACACGTGAGGCCCCGGTGGGATCAGAGGCAACAGGACAATGTGAGGCCGGCTTGGGGACCATGGTCAACAGGTCTACTTAGGCCCAGGTGTGGAACACAGTAAGCAGGTCCAGGTGAGTCCCCGGTGGTGACAAGAGTCACCACGTCCAGGTGAGTCCCAGGTGGGGACCAGGATCACCAGGTACAGGGGAGGCCCTTGAAAGAACCAGAGGCAACAGTTCGAGGTCAGGCGCAGGTGTCAACCAGAGTCAGCAGGTCCAAGTCAGGCCAATGTGGGGGTTCACAGTCCCCAGGGCAAGGTGAGACCCAGTGGGGGACCAGAGTCACCTGGTCCACGTGAGGTCCAGTTGTGGAACGCAGCTCACCGGGTCCCAATTTTACCCAGTTTAGACCATGGTAAACAGGGTCAGGTGAGGCCCAGATGAGGACTGGAGTCCCCAAAGGAGGTGAAGCCCAGGTGGGGAACCACAGTCACCAGATCCAGGGCAGTCTCAGAGTTTAGACCAGATCACCAGGTCCAGGTGAGGTGTAGGTGGCAACCACACTCACCAGGTCCCGGTGAGGCCCTGGTGGGGTACCAGAGTCCACGAGGTACATGAGAAGCTAATTAAACACTGCAGCGACCAGGTCCACATGGTGTCCATGTGGGAACGAGAATCACCAGTTACAGGGGAGTACATTTGTGGATCCGGACTCACCATTTCAAGGTGAGACCCAGGTGGGAACCGTGTCAACATGTCCAGCTGTGGCCCAGGTGAAGACCAGAGTTAATAGGTCCGGATGGTCACTGTTAGTGAACAGTGTAACCGTATCCTGATGCTACCCAGGTGGGTACCAGAGACACCAGGTCCTGTTGAGGCCCAGGTGGGACCAGAGACATGAGGTCCAGGTGATATCCCGATGGGAACCACAGTCACCAGGTTAGGTGAGGCCACGCTTAGAATCAGAATCACCAGTTACCGGTGAACCCAAGGTGGACCCAGAGTCACCTGGTACAGAAGAGGCCAAATCAGGACCAGAGTTACCAGGATCAGGTCAGTCACAGTGGGAATACAATAACCATGTCCCGATGATGCCCAGGTAGAACCAGAGTCACCAGGTCCAGATGAGGCACAGTTGGGGAGCATATTCACTAGGTCCCCGTGAGGCCCAGGTGAGGACCAGAGTCACCAGGTCTAGTTGAGGCCTAGAGGGGTACCAGATTCACCTGGTGTAGGTGACATCCAGATGGGGACCAGAGTCACCACGTCAGCGTGAGGCCCAGAGGGGATCCAGAGTCATCATGTCCACGGAGGCTCAGGTGTGGAACAGAGTCACCAGGTATCAAAGATGCCCAGGTGAGGACCAGAGTCACCAGGTCTGGGTGAGCGCAGATAGGATCAGAGTCACCAGTTCCAGGTGAGGCCAAGAAGAGTCCACAGCCATCAGGTCCAGGTGGGGAACAAAGTCCCGAGGACAGGGAGGCCCAGATGGGGACCAGATTCACCAGGTCCAGGTGATTCCCAGGTGGTGAACAGAGTTACGAGTTCCGGGTGAGGACCAGGTAAGGACCAGATTCACCAGGTCCAAGGGAGGCCCACGTGGGGACCTGTGTCACCAGGCATGGGTGAGGCCCAGGAGACAACCCCTCTCACCAGGGTCCAGGTGAGGCCAACCTGCAGGCCATGGAGAGGAACCATGTCCTGATGATGCCCAGGTAGGGACTAGAGTTCTCAGGTCCAGGTGAGGCCTACCTGCAGGCCATGCAGTGGAACATGTCCCGATGATGCCCAGGTAGGAACCAGATTTACCAGGTCTAGTGAGGATAACCTGCAGGACAAGCAATGGAACCATGTTCCCGATAATGCCCAGGTAGGGATCAGAGTCACCAGGTCCAAATGAGGGCCAGATGGAGCATATTCACTAGGTGTAGGTGAGGCGCCAGTTGTGGATCACAAACACCAGATATGGTTGAGGCCTAGAGGGGGTACCAGAATCAACTGGACCAGGTGACATCCAAATGGGGACCAGAGTCACCAGGTCAGGGTGAGGCCCAGAGTGGTTCCAGAGTCATCATGTACAGGTGAGCCTCAGGTGTGGAACAGAGTCACCAGTTACCCAATGATGCCCAGGTGAGGACCAGAGTCACAAGATCTGGGTGACGCGCAGATAGGATCACTGTCACCAGTTCCATGTGAGGCCAAGAAAGAGTTTACAGCAATCAGGTCCAGGTGGGGAACAAACTCACCAGGACTGGGTGAGTCCCAGAGGGGGACGAGATTCACCAGGTCCAGGTGAGGCCCAGGTGGTGACCAGAGTCCCCGTGTCTGGGAGAGGACCAGGTAAGGACCAGATTCACCAGGTCCAAGAGGCCCACGTGGGGACCTGGTTCATCAGGTATGGGTGAGTCCCAGGTGTCAACCACACTCACCAGGTCCAGGTGAGGCCAGCCTGTAGGCCTTGCAGAGGAACCGTGTCCCGATGATGCCCAGGTAGGGACCAGAGTTACCAGGTCCAGGTGAGGCCAACCTGCAGGCCATGCAGTGGATCATGTCCCAATGGTGCCCCGGTAGGGCCCAGAGTAACCAGGTCCTGGTGAGTCGAACCTGCAGGCCATGCAGTGGAACCATGTCCCGGTGATGCCCAGGTAGGGAACAGAATTACCAGGTCCAGGTGATGCCAACCTGCAGTTCATGCAATGGAAGCATGTCCCGATGATGCCCAGGTGAGGAACAGAGTCACCAGGTCTAGGGGATGCGCAGATAAGATCAGAGTCACCATTTCCAGGTGAGGCCAAGAAAGAGTCCACAGCAATCAGGTCCAGGTGGGGAACAAAGTCACCAGGACTGGGTGAGTCCCAGATGGGGACCAGATTCACCAGGTCCAGGTTAGGCCCAGTTGGGGACCAGAGTCCCCGGGTCTGGGAGAGGACCAGATAAGGACCAGATTCACCAGGTCCAAGAGGCCCACGTGGGACCTGAGTCACCAGGTATGGGTGAGGCCCAGGTGGCAACCCCACTCCCCAGGTCCAGTTGAGGCCAACCTGCAGGCCAGAGTCACCAGATCCATGTGAGGACCAAGTGGGGACCGGAGTCACCAGGTAAATATGAGTCTACAAGAACACCACAGTCACCAGGTCCAGTTGTGGTTCATGTGGGAACCAGAGTCACCAGTCCAGATGAGACCAAGCTGGGGACCAGAGTCACCAGGTCCAGATTGAGGCCTAAGTGGGGGGACCAGCGTCATCAGGACCAGTTGAGGCCAAAGTGTGGAGCAAAGTTATCTTGTCCAGGTGAGGCCCAGGTGGGGAACAGAGTAACCATGTCCCAATGATGCCAGGTGGGAAAAGAGTCACAAGGTCTAGACGAGGCCAAAGTGAGGAGTAGATTCACCAGGTCCTTTTGAGGACCAGTTGAGGACCACTGTCCCCAGCTCCGGGTGAGTCCCAGAGGGGGACCAGAGTCACCCGGTTCTGGTGATATATAGGTGAGGACCAGAGTCACCACGTCACGGTGAGGCCCAGAGGGGGACGAGAATCACTAGGACTAGGTGAAGCCCCGATGTGGAACTGAGAAACTAGGTGAATGATGCCCATATGAGGACCTGAGTCACCAGGTCCAGGTGAGGTCCCTGTGGGAACCAGTCACCACGTCCAGGTGAGGCCCAGGTGGGACCACAGTCACCAGGTCCAGGTGAGGCCCAGGTATATAAGAGAGTATCATGGTCACAATGATGCCCAGGTAAGGACCAGGGTCAACAGGTCCAGATGAGGCGCAGGTGGAAACATATTCACTAGCTTCCGGTGATGCCCAGTTGAGGACCAGAGTCACCAGGTCTAGTTGAGGCCTAGAGGGGTTCCAGATTCACCTGGTGTAGGTGACATCCAGATGGGGACCAGAGTCACCATGTCAGGGTGAGGCCCAGAGGGGATCCAGTGTAATCATGTCCAGGTGAGGCTCAGTCGTGGAACAAAGTATCCAGGTATTATGGTCCACAGGTGAAGACCAGAGTCAACAGATCGGGGTGAGGCCCAGTTAGGATCAGAGTCAGCAGTTCCAGGTGAGGCCAAGGAGTCCACAGCAATCAGGTCCAGGTGGGGAACAAAGACCAGGACCTGGTGAGGCACAGATGGGGACCAGATTCACCAGGTCCAGGTGAGGCCCAGGTGGTGACCAGGGCTACCAGTTCCGGGTGAGGATAAGGTAAGGACCAGATTCACCAGGTCCAATTTAGGCCCACGTTGCGACCTATGTCACCAGGTATGGGTGAGGCCCAGGTGGCAACCCTACTCACCAGGTCCAGGTGAGGCCAACCTGCAGGCCATTCAAAGGAACATGTCCCGATGATGCCTAGGTAGGGACCAGATTTACCAGGTCCAGGTGAGGCCTACCTGCAGGCCATACAGTGGAACCATGTCCCGATGATGTCCAGGTAGGGACCAGAGTCACCAGGTCCAAATGAGGCCCACATGGAGCATAATCACTAGGTCCAGGTGAGGCCCAGTTGAGGACCAGAGTCACCAGATCTGGTTGAGGCCTAGAGGGGTACCAGAATCACCTGGTCCAGGTGACATCCAGATGGGGGCCAGAGTCACCAGGTGAGGGTGAGGCCCAGAGAGGTTCCAGAGTCATCATGTCCCGGTGAGGCTCAGGTGTGGAACAGAGTCACCAGGTACCAATGATGCCCAGGTGAAGACCAGAGTCACGAGGTCTGGGTGACGCGCAGATAAGATCAGAGTGAAGAGTTCCAAGTGAGGCCAAGAAAGAGTCCACAGCAATCAGGTCCTGGTGGGGAACAAAGTCACCAGGACTGGGTGAGACCCAGATGGGGACCAGATTCACCAGATCCAGGTGAGGCCCAGGTGGCGACCAGAGTCCCCGGGTCTGGGAGAGGACCAGTTGAGGATCAGATTCACCAGGTCCAAGAGGCCCACGTGGTGACCTGAATCACAAGGTATGGGTGAGGCCCAGGTGTCAACCCCACTCACCAAGTCCAGGTGAGGCCAAGCTGCAGGCCAGAGTCACCAGATCCAGGTGAGGCCCTAGAGGGGACCGTAGACACCAGGTAAATGTGAGTTACAAGAACACCACAGTCACCAGGTCCAGGTGTGGTTAATGTGGGAATGAGTGTCACCAGGACCAGGTGAGACCCAGGTGGGGACCACAGTCACCAGGTCCAGAATGAGGCCTAGGTGCGGGAACCAGAGTCATCAGGACCAGTGAGGCCAAAGTGTGGAGCAAAGTTATCATGTCCAGGTGAGGCCAAGGTGGGGAACAGAGTAACCATGTCCCATTGATTTCAGGTGGGAAAGGAGTCAAAAGGTTCAGACGAAGACTAAGTGAGGAGTAGATTAACCACGTCCTGTTGAGGCCCAGTTGAGGGCCAGTGTCCCCAGCTCCAGGTGATTCCCAGAGGGGGACCAGAGTCACCCGGTTCTGGTGATATCCAGGTGGGGATCAGAGTCACCACGTCAGGGTGAGGCCCAGAGGGGGACGAGAATCACTAGGTCCATGTGAGGCCCCGATGTGGAACTGAGGATCCAGGTTCCATTGTGCCCATATGAATACCTGAGTCACCAGGTCCAGGTGAGGTCCCTGTGGGAACCAGTCACCTCGTCCAGGTGAAGCCCAGGTGGGACCACAGTCACCAGGTCCAGGTGAGGCCCAGGTATATAAGAGAGTATCCGGGTCACAATGATGCCAAGGTAAGGACCAGAGTCAACAGGTCCAGGAGAGGCCCAAATATGGATCACAGTCATTGTGTTCCAGGTGAGGCCAGATGGAGACCACAGGAACCAGGTTCAGGGGAGCACCATATGGGAATCAGAGCCACCAGATCCAGGTGAGGTCCAGGTGGGACCACAGTCACAAGGTCCATTTGAGGCGCAGGTGGCAACAGGATTCACCAAGACCAGGTGAGGCCCAGGTGGCGACCAGTCACCACATCCTGGTGCGGACCAGCTAAGGACCAGATTCACCAGCCCCAAGTGAAGCCCAAGGGGTGACCAGAGTCACCAGGTAAGGGTGAGGCCCAGAGGGGGAACCAGAGTAACCAGTTTAGTTTGAGGCCCAGAATGGGACCAGAGGTCCCTGGTCAAAGTGAGGCCCAGGTGTGGAATAGAGTATCTAGGTCCCAATGATGCCTGGGTGAGGACCAGTGTCACTAGGGCCATGGAGGCCCAGATGGGGAACAGAATCACTAGGTCCTGGTGAGGCATAGAATAAGACAACTGTCACCAGTATCAGGTGAGCCCCTTGTGGGAACCAGAACCACTGTATCCAGCTGAGTCCCAGGTCCATGTGAGGCCCACGTGAGGACCAGATTCATCAGGTCGAATTGAGGCATAGATCGGGACAAGAGTCACCAGGTCTGCGTGGGGCCAGGTGGGGCAAGATGCAGCAGTTCTGAGTTAGGTCAAAGGGGGGACGAGAGACACGATGTCCAGGTGAGGCCAAACTGAGTACCCGAGTCACCAGATCCAGGTGAGGTCAATATTGGAAAGAGAGTCACCAGGTCCAGGAGAATCCCCGATGGTGACAAGAGTCACCACGTCATGTGAGGCCCAGGTGGGGACCAGGATCACCAGGTACAGAAGAGGCCCTTGAAAGAACAAGAGTCAACAGTTCGAGGTCAGGCACAGGTGGCAACCAGGTTCAGAAGTTCCAAGTCAGGCCAAAGTGGGGTCACAGGCACTAGGGAATGGTGAGACACAGAGGGGGACCAGAGTCACGTGGTCCAGGTGAGGTCCACTTGTGGAACACAGTCACCGGGTCCCAATTTTGCTCAGTCGAGGACCATGGTCAACAGGGCCAGGTGAGACCCAGATGGGGACCGGAGTCCCCAAATCCAGGTGAAGCCTAGGTGGGGACCACAGTCACCAGATCCAGGGTAGTCTCGGGTACAGACCAGAATCACCAGGTCCAGGTGAGGTGCAGGTGGCAACCACACTCACCAGGTCCCGGTGAGGCCCTCGTTGGGATGAGCGTCACGAGGTACATGAGAAGCTAGAAACACTACAGCCACCAGGTCCACATGATGTCCATGTGGAAATGAGAATCACCAGTTACAGGTGAGGACCAGGTGGGGATCCGACTCACCATGTCCAGGTGAGACCCAGGTGGGAACCAGTGTCACCATGTCCAGATGTGGCCCAGGTGAAGAGTAGACTTAATAGGTCCGGCTGGGTCACTGTTATTGAACAGTGTAACCATATCCTGATGCTACTCAGGTGGGTACCAGAGAAACCAGGTCCTGGTGAGGCCAAACTGAGGACCAGAGTCACCAGATCCAGGTGAGGTCCATGTTGGAAAGAGAGTCACCAGGTCCAGGAGAGGTCCAGGTGGGGACCAGAGTCACCAGATCCTGATGAGGCCAGATGGAGCATATTCACTAGATCCAGGTGAGGCCCAGTTGAGGACCAGAGTCACAAGATCTGGTTGAGGCCTAGAGGGGTACCAGAATCACCTGGTACAGGTGACATCCAGATGGGGACCAGACTCACCAGGTCAGGGTGAGGCCCAGAGAGGTTCCAGAGTCATCATGTCCAGGTGAGGCTCAGGTGTGGAACAGAGTCACCAGGTACAAATGATGCCCAGGTGAGGACCAGAGTCACCATGTCTGGGTGACGCGCAGATAGGATCAGAGTCACCAGTTCCATGTGTGGCCAAGAAAGAGTCCACAGCAATCAGGTCCAGGTGGGGAACAAAGTCACCAGGACTGGGTGTGGCCCAGAGGGGGACCAGATTCACCAGGTCCAGGTGAGGACCATGTGGCGACCAGAGTCCCCGGGTCTGGGAGAGGACCAGTTGAGGATCAGATTCACCAGGTGCAAGAGGCCCACGTGGGGACCTGAGTCACAAGGTATGGGTGAGCCCCAGGTGTCAACCCCACTCACGAGGTCCAGGTGAGGCCAACCTGCAGGCCTTGCAGTGGAACCATATCCCGATGATGCCCAGGTAGCGACCAGAGTCACATGGTACAAATGAGGCCCAGATGGATCATATACATTAGGTCCAGGTGAGGCTCAGTTGAGGACCAGAGTCACCAGATCTGGTTGAGGCCTAGAGGGTACCAGAATGACCTGGTCCAAATGACATCCAGATGGGGACCATAGTCACCTGGTCCAGGTGAGGTCCAGTTGTGGAACACAGTCACCGTGTCCCAATTTTGCCCAGTTCAGGACCATGGTCAACAGGGCCAGGTGAGGCCCAGATGGGGACCGGGGTCCCCAATTCCAGGTGAAGCCCAGGTGGGGACCACAGTCACCAGAGCCAGGGTAGCCTCAGGTGCAGACCAGAATCACCAGGTCCAGGTGAGGCCCAGGTGGTGACCATAGTCCCCGGGTCTGGGAGAGGACCAGGTAAGGACCAGATTCACCAGGTCCAAGAGGCCCACGTGGAGACCTGAGTCACCAGGTATGGGTGAGGCCCAAGTGGCATCCTCACTCACCAGGTCCATGTGAGGCCAACCTGCAGGCCAAGTCACCCGATTCACGTGAGGCCCTAGTGGGGACAGGAGTCACCAGTTAAAAGTGATTCTACCAGAACAACACAGTTACCAGGACCTGGTGTGGTTCATGTGGGAACGAGAGTCAACAGGTCCAGGTGAGACCCAGGTGGGGACCACAGTCACCACGTCCAGATTGAGGCCTAGGGCGGGGGACCAGGGTCATCAGGACCAGTTGAGGCCAAAGTGTGGAGCAAAGTTATCATGTCCATGTGAGGCCCAGCTGGGGAAGAGTAACCATGTCCCATTGATGCCAGGTGGGAAAAGAGTCACAAGGTCCAGACGAGGCCTTAGTGAGGAGTAGATTCACCAGGTCCTGTTGAGGCCCAGTTGAGGACCAGTGTCCCCAGCTCCGGGTGAGTCCCAGAGGGGGACCAGTGTCACCCGGTTCTGGAGATATCCAGGTGGGGACCAGAGTCACCACGTCAGGGTGAGGCCCAGAGGGGGACGAGAATCACTAGGTCCAGATGAGACCCCGATGTGGAACTGAGAACCCTGGTCCCATGATGCCCATATGAGGACCTGAGTCACCAGGTCCAGGTGAGGTCACTGTGGGAACCGATCACCTCGTCCAGGTGAGGCCCAGGTGGGACCAGAGTCACAAGGTCCAGGTGAGGCGCAGGTGGCAACAGGATTCACCAAGGCCAGGTGAGGCCCAGGTGGCCACCAGTCAACAGATCCAGATGCGGACCTTCTAAGGACCAGATTCACCAGGCCCACGTGAAGCCCAAGGGGTGACCAGAGTCACCAGATAAGGGTGAGGCCCAGAGGGGAACCAGAGTAACCAGTTTAGTTTGAGGCCTAATGGGACCAGAGGTCCCTGGTCAAAGTGAGGCCGAGAAGTTGAATAGAGTATCCAGGTCCCAATGATGCCTGGGTGAGGACCAGAGTCACTAGGGCCATGCAGGCCCAGATGGGGAACAGAATCACTAGGTCCTGGTGAGGCATAGAATAAGACCACAATCACCAGTATCAGGTGTGCCCCTTGTGGGAACCAGAGCCACTCTATCCAGCAGAGTCCCAGGTCCATGTGAGCCCCACGTCAGGACCAGATTCATCAGGTCGAATTGAGGCATAGCTGTGGACAAGAGTCACCAGGTCTGGGTGCGACCTAGGTGGGGCAAGATTCAGCAGTTCTGAGTTAGATCAAAGTGGGGACGAGAGACACCAGGTCCAGGTGAGGCCAAACTGTGGACCAGAGGCACCAGATCCAGGTGAGCTCCATGTTGGTAAGAGAGTCACCAGATCCAGGAGAGGTCCAGGTGGGGACCAGAGTCACCAGATCCAGGTGAAGTCCAGGTGGGGACCAGAGTCACCAGATCCAGGTGAAGCCCAGGTGGGGACCAGAGTCACTAAGTCCAGATGAGGCCCAGGTGAGGATCAGTGTTACCAGATACACGTGAGGCCCCGGCGGGGATCAGAGCCAAAAGGTCCACGTGAGGTCGGCTTGGGGACCATGGTCAACAGGTCTACCTGAGGCCCAGGTGTGGAACACAGTAATCATGTCTAGGTGAGTCCCCGGTGGTGACAAGAGTCACCACGTCCAGGTGAGGCCCAATTGGGGACCAGGTCACCAGGTGCAGGGGAGGCCCTTGAGAGAACCAGAGTCAACATTTCGAGGTCAGGCGCAGGTGGCAACCAGGGTCAGCAGGTACAAGTCAGGCCAAAGTTCGGTTCACAGTCACTAGGGCACAGTGAGACCCAGAGGGGGACCAGAGTCACCTTGTCCAGGTGAGTTCCAGTTGTGGAACGCAGTCACCGGGTCCCAATTTTGCCCAGTTGAGGACCATGGTCAACAGGGCCAGTTGAGGCCCAGATGGGGACCGGAGTCCCCAAGTTCAGGTGAAGCCCAGGTGGGGACCACCGTCACCAGATCCAGGGTAGTCTTAGGTGGAGACCAGAATCACTAGGTCCTGGTGAGGTGCAGGTGGGAACCACACTCACCAAGTCCCAGTGAGGCCCTGGTGGGGACCAGAGTCACGAGGTACATGAGAAGCTAGAAACACTGCAGCCACCAGGTCCACATGATGTCCATGTGGGGACGAGAATTACAAGTTACAGGTGAGGACAAGGTGGGGATCTGAGTCACCATGTCCAGGTGAGACCCAGGTGGGAACCAGGGTCACCATGTCCAAGAGTGGACCAGGTGAAGACGAGAGTTAATAGGTCCGGCCGGGTCACTGTTAGTGAACAGTGTAACCATATCCTGATGCTACTCAGGTGGGTACCAGATACAAGGTCCTGGTGAGTCCCAGTTGGGACCAGAGACATGAGGACCAGGTGAGGTACCGATGGAAACCACAGTCACCAGGTCAGGTGAGGCCATGATTAGGATCAGAGTCACCACTTACAGGTGAGGTCCAGGGGGAGCCAGAGTCACATGGCACAGAAGAGGCCAAAGTCAGGACCAGAGTTACCACGATCAGGTCAGTCCCACTGGGAATAGAGTAACCACGTCCCGATGATGCCCAGGTAGAACCACAGTAACCAGGTCCAGGTGCGGCCAACCTAAAGGCCATGCAGTGGAAACATGTCCCGATGATGCCCAGGTAGGGAAGAGAGTCACCAGGTCCAAATGAGGCCCAGATGGTGCATATTCAATAGGTCCAGGTAAGGCCCAGTTGAGGACCAGAGTCACCAGACCTGGTTGAGGCCTAGAGGGGTACCAGAATCACCTGGTCCAGGTGACATCCAGATGGGTCCAGAGTCACCAGGTCAGGGTGAGGCCCAGAGGTTCCAGAGTCACCATGTCCAGGTGAGGCTCAGGTGTGGAACAGAGTCACCAGGTAGCAGTGATGCCCAGGTGAGGACCAGAGTCACCAGGTCTGGGTGACGCGCAGATAGGATCAGAGTCACCAGTTCCAGGTAAGGCCAAGAAAGAGTCCACAGCAATCAGGTCCAAGTGGGGAACAAAGTCACCAGTACTGGGTGAGGCCCAGATGGGGACCACATTCAACAGGTCCAGGTGAGGCCGTGTTGGGGACCAGCGATCCCGGGTCTCGGATAGAACCAGGTAAGGACCAGATTCACCATGTCCAAGTGAGGCCCACGTGGGGACCTGTGTCACCATGTATGTGTGAGACCCAGGTGGCAACCCCACTCACCAGGTCCAGGTGAGGCCAATCTGCAGGCCATGCAGTAGAACCATGTCCCGATGATGCCCAGGTAGGGACCAGAGTCACCAGGTCCAAATGAGGCCCAGATGAAGCATATTCACTAGGTCCAGTTGAGGCCCTGTTGAGGACCAGAGTCACCAGATCTGGTTGAGGCCTAGGGGGAACCAGAATCACCTGGTACAGGTGACATCCAGATGGGGACCAGAGTCACCAGGACAGGGTGAGGCCCAGAGTGGTTGCAGAGTCATCATGTCCAGGTGAGGCTCAGGTGTGGAACAGAGTCACCAGGTACCAATAATGCCCAGGTGAGGACCAGAGTCACCAGGTCTGGGTGACGCGTAATAGGATCAGACTCACCAGTTCCAGGTGAGGCCAAGAAGGAGTCCACAGCAATCAGGTCCAGGTGGGGAACAAAGTCACCAGGACTGGATGAGGCCCAGATTGGGACCAGATTCACCAGGTCCAGGTGATTCCCAATTGGTGACCAGAGTTACCAGTTCCGGGTGAGGACCAGGTAAGGCCCAGATTCACCAGGTCCAAGTGAGGCCCACGTGGGCACCTGTGTCACCAGGCATGGGTGAGTCTCAGGTGACAACCCCACTCACTAGGTCCAAGTGAGGCCAACCTGCAGGCCATGCCGAGGAACCATGTCCCGAATGCCCAGGTGGGGTCTAGAGTTATCAGGTCCAGGGGAGGCACACCTGCAGGGCAAGCAGTGGAACCATGTCCCGGTAATGCCGAGGTAGGTATAAGAATCACCATGTCCAAATGAGGCCCAGATGGAGCATATTCTCTAGGTCTAGGTGAGGCCCAGTGGAGGACCAGAGTCACCAGGTCTAGTTGAGGCATAGAGGGGTACCAGATTCACCTGGTCTTGGTGATATCCAGATGGGGACCAGAGTCCCCATGTCAGGCTGAGGCCCAGAGGGGATCCAGAGTCATCATGTCCAGGTGAGGGTCAGGTGTGGAACAGAGTATCCAGGTCATAATGGTCCACAGGTGAGGACCAGAGTCACCAGATCTGGGTGAGGCCAGTTAGGATCAGAGTCACCAGTTCCAGGTGAGGCCAATAAGGATTTCACAGCAATCAGGTCCAGGTGGGGAACAAAGTCACCAGGACTGGGTGAGGCCCAGATGGGGGCCAGATTCACAAGGTCCAGGAGATTCCCAGATGATGACCAGAGTTACCAGTTCCGGGTGAGGACCAAGTAAGGACCATATTAACCAGGTCCAAGTGAGGCCCACGTGGGGACCTGCGTCAACAGGTATGGGTGAGGCACAGGTGGCAACCCCACTCACCAGGTCAAGGTGAAGCCAAACTGCAGGAAATGCAGAGGAACCGTGTCACGATGATGCCCAGGTAGGGACCAGATTTACCAGGTCCAGGTGAGGGCAACCTGCAGGCCATCCAGAGGAACCATGTCCCAATGATGCCCAGGTAGGGACTAGAGTTACCAGGTCCAGGTGAGGCCAACCTGCTGGCCATGCAGTGGAAACATGTCCCGATGATGCCCAGGTAGGGACCAGAGTTACCAGGTCCAGGTGAGGCCAACCTGCAGGTCATGCAGGGGAGCCATGTCCCGATGATGCCCAGGAAGGGACAAGAGTCACCAGTTCCAAATGAGTCCCAGATGGAGCATATTCACTAGGTCCAGGTGAGGCCCAGTTGAGGACAAGAGTCACCAGATCTGGTTGAGTCCTAGAGGGGTACCAGAATCACCTGGTACAGGTGACATCCAGATGGGGACCAGAGTCACCAGGTCTGGTAAGGCCCAGAGAAGCTCCAGAGTCATCATGTCCAGGTGAGTCTCAGGTGTCGAACAAAGTGTCCAGGTCATAGTGGTCCACAGGTGAGAACCAGAGTGACCAGATCTGGGTGACGGGCAGATAGGATCAGAGTCACCAGTTCCAGGTGAGGCCAAGAAAGAGTCCACAGCAATCAGGTCCAGGTGGGGAACACAGTCACCAGGACTGGGTGAGGCCCAGATGGGGAGCAGATTCAACAGGTCCAGGTGAGGCCCAGGTGGTGACCAGAGACCCGGGTCTGGGAGAGGACCAGGTAAGGACCAGATTCACCAGGTCCAAGAGGCCCACGTGGAGACCTGAGTCACCAGGTATGGGTGAGGCCCAAGTGGCATCCCCACTAACCAGGTCCATGTGAGGCCAAGTTGCAGGCCAAGTCACCCGATCCACGTGAGGACCTAGTGGGGACTGGAGTCACCAGTTAAGTGATTCTACAAGAACAACACAGTCACCAGATCCTGGTGTGGTTCATGTGGGGACAAGAGTCACCAGGTATAGGTGAGACCCAGGTGGGGACCTTAGTCACCAGATCCAGATTGAGGTCTAGGTCGGGGGACCAGAGTCATCAGGACCAGTTGAGGCCAAAGTGTGGAGCAAAGTTATCATGTCCATGTGAGGCCCAGGTGGGGAACAGAGTAACCATGTCCCAAAGATGCCAGGTGGGAAAAGAGTCACAAGATCCAGACGAGGCATAGTGAGGAGTAGATTCACCAGGTCCTGTTGAGGCCCAGTTGAGGACCAGTGTCCCCAGCTCCGGGTAGTCCCACAGGGGGACCACTGTCACCCGGTTCTGGTGATATCCAGGTGGAGACCTGAGTCACCACGTCAGCTTGAGGCCCAGAGAGGGACGAGAATCACTAGGTCCAGATGAGGCCCCGATGTGGAACTGAGAACACAGGTCCCATGATGCCCATATGAGGACCTGAGTCACCAGGTCCAGGTGAGTCAAACCAGCAGGCCATGCAGTGGAACCATTTCCCGATGATGCCCAGTGAGTGACCGTAGTCACCAGGTCCAAATGAGGCCTAAATGAAGCATATTCACTAGGTCCAGGTGAGGCCCACTTGAGGACAAGAGTCACCAGATCTGGTTGAGGCCTAGAGGGGTTCCAGAATCACCTGGTCCAGGTGACATCCAGATGGGGACCAGATCACCAGGTCAGGGTGAGGCACAGAGAGGTCCCAGAGACATCATGTCCAGGTGAGGCTCAGGTGTGGAACAGAGTAACCAGGTACCAATGATGCCCAGGTGAGGACGAGAGTCACCAGGTCTGGGTGACACACAGATAGGATCAGAGTCACCAGTTCAAGGTGAGGCCAAGAAAGAGTCCACAGCAATCAGGTCCAGGTGGGGAACACAGTTACCAGGACTGGGTGAGGCCCAGATGGGGGCCAGATTCAACAGGTCCAGGTGAGGCCCAGGTGGGGAACTGAGTCACCAGGTATGGGGTGGCAACCCCACTCAACAGGTCCAGGTGAGGCCATCCTTCAGGCCAGAGTCACCAGATCCACGTGAGGCCCTAGTGGGGACCGGAGTCACCAGATAAATGTGCGTCTACAAGAACACCACAGTCACCAAGTCCAGGTGTGGTTCATGTGGGAACGAGAGACACCAGGTCCAGGTGAGAACCAGGTGGGTACCACAGTCACCAGGTCCAGATTGAGGCCTACGTGGGGGGACCAGAGTCATCAGGACCAGTTGAGGCCAAAATGTGGAGCAAAGTTATCATGTCAAGGTGAGGCCCAGGTGGGGAACAGAGTAACCATGTCCCATTGATGCCAGGTGGGAAAAGAGTCACAAGGTCCCGGTGAGGCGCAGGTGGCAACAGGATTCACCAAGTCCAGGTGAGGCCCAGGTGGCGAACAGTCACCAGATCCATGTGCGGATCAGCTAAGGACCAGATTCACCAGGCCCAAGTGAAGCCCAACGGGTGACCAGATTTACCAGGTAAGGGTGAGATCCAGAGGGGGAACCACAGTAACCAGTTTATTTTGAGGCCCAAATGGGATCAGAGGTCCGTGGTCAAAGTGAGGCCCAGGTGTGGAATAGAGTATCCAGATCCGAATGATGCCTGGGTGAGGACCAGAGTCACTAGGGCCATGCAGGCCCAGATGTGGAACAGAATCACTAGGTCCTGGTGAAGCATAGAAAAAGACCACAGTCACCAGTATCAGGTGAGCCCCTTGTGGGAACCAGAGCCACTCTATTCAGCTGAGTCCCAGGTCCATTGAAGCCCACGTGAGGACCAGATTCATCAGGTCGAATTGAGGCATAGCTGGGGCCAAGAGTCACCAGGTCTGGGTGCGGCCTAGGTGGGGCAAGATTCAGCAGTTCTGAGTTAGGTCAAAGTGGGGACGAGAGACACCAGGTCCAGGTGAGGCCAAACTGAGTACCAGAGTCACCACATCCAGGTGAGGTCCATGTTGGAAAGAGAGTCACCAGGTCCAGGAGAGGTCCAGGTGGGGACCAGAGTCACCAGATCCAGGTTAAGTCCAGGTGGGGACCAGAGTCACCAGATCGAGGTGAAGCCCAGGTGGGGAACAGAGTCACTAGGTCCAGATGAGGCCCAGGTGAGGACCAGAGTTACCAGGTACACGTGAGGATCCGGTGGGGATCAGAGGCAACAGGTCCATGTGAGGCCGGCTTAGGGACCATGGTCAACAGGTCCAATTGAGACCCAGGTGTGGAACACAGTAATCAGGTCCAGGTGAGTCCCCAGTGGTGACAAGAGTCACCACGTCCTGGTGAGGCCCAGTGGGGACCAGGATCACCAGGTACAGGAGAGGCCCTTGAAAGAACCAGAGTCAACAGTTCGACGTCAGGCGCAGGTGGCAACCAGGGTCAGCAGGTCCAAGTCAAGCCAAAGTGGACTTCACAGTCACTAGGGCACGGTGAGACCCAGAGGGGGAGCAGGGTTACCTGGTCCAGGTGAGGTCCAGTTGTGGAACACAGTCACCAGGTCCCAATTATTCCCAGTGGAGGACCATGGTCAACAGGGCCAGGTGAGGCCCAGATGGGGACCGTAGTCCCGAAATCCAGGTGAAGCCCAGGTGGGGACCACATCACCAGATCCAGGGTAGTCTCAGGTGCAGACCAGAATCACCAGGACCAGGTGTGGTGCAGGTGGCAACCAAACTCACCAGGTCCCGGTAAGGCACTGGTGGGGACCAGAGTCACGAGGTACATGAGAAGCTTGAAACACATGGGATCCCTGGGTGGCACAACGGTTTGGCGCCTGCCTTTGGCCCAGGGCGCGATCCTGGAGACCCGGGATCGAATCTCACGTCGGGCTCCCGGTGCATGGAGCCTGCTTCTCCCTCTGCCTGTGTCTCTGCCTCTCTCTCTCTCTGTGACTATCATAAATAAATAAAAATTAAAAAAAAAGATGCTAGAAACACTGCGGCCAACAGGTCCACATGAACTCCATGTGGGAACGAGAATCACCAGTTATAGGTGAGGACCAGGTAGGGATCCGACTCACCATGTCCAGGTGAGACCCAGGTGGGAACCTGTGTCACCATGTCCAGGTGTGGCCCAGGTGAAGACCAGAGTTAATAGGTACGGCTGGGTCACTATTATTGAACAGTGTAACCATATCCTGATGCTACCCAGGTGGGTAGCAGAGACACCAGGTCCTGGTGAGGCCCAAGTGGGACCAGAGACATGAGGTCAGGGTGAGGTCCCGATGGGAACCACAGTCACCAGGTCAGTTGAGGCCATGCTTAGGATCAGAGTCACCAGTTACAGGTGAGGCCCAGGTGGAGCCAGAGTCACCTGGTACAGAAGAGGCCAAAGTCAGGACCAGAGTTACCAGGATCAGGTCACTCCAATTGGGAATAGAATAACCATGGCCCAATGATGCCCAGGTAGAACCAGAGTCACCAGGCCCAGATGTGGCGCAGGTGGGGAGCATGTTCACTAGGTCCCGTTGAGGCCCAGTTGAGGACCAGAGTCACCAGGTCTAGGTGAGGCCTAGAGGGGTACCAGATTCACCTGGTCTGGTGACATCCAGATGGGGACCAGAGTCCCCATGTCAGGCTGAGGCCCAGAGGGGATCCAGAGTCAACATATCCAGGTGAGGCTCAGGTGTGGAACAGAGTATCCAGGTCATAATGGTCCACAGGTGAGGACCAGAGTCACCAGATCTGGGTGAGGCCCAGTTAGAATCAGAGTCAGCAGTTCCAGGTTAGCCAAGAAGGAGTGGACAGCAATATGGTCCAGGTGGGGAAGAAAGTCAACAGGACTGGGTGAGGCCCAGATGGGGACCAGATTCATCAGGCCCAGGTGATTCCCATGTGGTGACCAGAGTTACCAGTTCCGGGTGACCACCAGGTAAGGATCAGATTCACCAGGTCCAAGTGAGGCCTACGTGGGGACCTGTGTCACTAGGCAAGGGTGAGGCCCAGGTGACAAACCCACTCACCCGGTCCAGGTGAGGCCAACCTGCAGGCAATGCAGAGGAACCAGGTCCCAAAGATGCCCAGGTAGGGACGAGAGTTACCAGGTCCAGGAGAGGCCAACCTACAGGCCATGCAGTGGAACCATGTCCCGATGATGCCCAGGTAGGGACCAGAGTTACCAGGTCCAAGTGAGGCCAACCTGCAGGTCATGCAGTGGAACCATGTCCCGATGATGCCCAGGTAGTGACCAGAGTCACCAGGTCCAAATGAGGTCCAGATGGAGCATATTCACTAGGTCCAGGTGAGGCCCAGTTGAGGACCAGAGTCACCAGACGTGGTTGAAGCCCAGAGTGGTACCATAATGCCCTGGTCCAGGTGACATCCATATAGGGACCAGAGTCACCAGGTCAGGTTGATAGCCAGAGAGGTTCCAGAGTCATCATGTCCAGGGGTGCCTCAGGTGTGGAACAGAGTCACCAGGACCAATGATGCCCAGGTGAAGACCAGAGTAACCAGGTACACGTGAGGCCCCAGTGAGGATCAGAGGCAACAGGTCCATGTGAGGCCGGCTTGGGGACCATGGTCAACAGTTCTATTGAGGCCCAGGTGTGGACCACAGTAAGCAGGTCCAGGTGAGTCCCCAGTGGTGACAAGTGTCACCACGTCCAGGTGAGGCCCAGTGGGGACCAGATTCACCAGGTCCAAGTGAGGCCCACGTGGGGACCTATGTCACTAGGTATGGGTGAGCCCCAGGTGGCAACCCCGCTCACTAGGTCCAGGTGAGGCCAACCTGGAGGCTATGCAGAGGAACCGTGTCCCGGTGATGCCCAGGTAGGGACCAGCATTACCAGGTCCAGCTGAGGCCAACCTGCAGGCCATGCAGTGGATCCATGTCCCGATGATGCCCAGGTAGGGACCAGAGTCACCAGGTCCAACTGAGGCCCAGATGGAGCATATTCACTAGGTCCAGGTGAGGCCCAGTTGAGGACCAGAGTCCCCAGAACTGGTTGAGGCCTAGAGGGGTCCCAGAGTCACCTGGACCAGGTGATATACAGATGGAGACCAGAGTCACCAGGTCAGGGTTAGGCCCAGAGTGGTTCCAGAGTCATCATGTCCAGGTGAGGCTCAGGTGTGGAACAGAGTCACCAGGTACCAATGATGCCCAGGTGAGGACCAGAGTGACCAGGTCTGGGTGACGCGCAGATAGGATCAGAGTCACCAGGTCCAGGTGAGGCCAAGAAAGAGTCCACAGCAATCAGGTCCAGGTGGGGAACAAAGTCACCAGGACTGGGTGAGGTCCAGATGGGGAACAGATTCGTTCACCAGGTCCAGGTGAGGCCCAGGTGGTGACCAGAGTCCCCGGGTCTGGGAGAGGACCAGGTACGGACCAGATTCACCAGGTCCAAGAGGCCCACGTGGTGACCTGAGTCACCAGGTATGGGTGATGCCCAAGTGGCATCCCCACTCACCAGGTCCAGGTGAGGCCAACCTGCAGGCCAGAGTCACCAGAACCAGGTGAGGCCCTAGTGGGGACAGGAGTCACCAGGTAAATGTGAGTCTACAAGAACACCACAGTCACCAGGTCCAGGTGTGGTTCATGTGGGAACTTAGTCTCCACGTCCAGGTGAGACCCAGGTGGGGACCACAGTCACCAGGTCCAGATTGAGGACAAGGTGGGGTGACCAGTGTCATCATAACCAGTTGAGGCCAAAGTGTGGAGCAAAGTTATCATGTCCAGGTGAGGCCCCGGTGTGGAACAAAATAACAATGTCCCATTGATGCCAGGTGCGAAAAGAGTCACAAGGTCCAGACGAGGCCTAAGTGAGGAGTAGATTCACCAAGTCCTGTTGAGGCCCATTTGAAGACCAGCGACCCCAGCTCCGGGGGAGTCAGAGAGGGGGCGAGTCCCCCGGGACTGGTGATATCCAGGTGGGACCAGAGTCAGCACGTCATAGTGTGGCCCACAGGGGGACGAGAATCACTAGGTCCAGGTGAGGCCCCGATGTATAACTAAGAAATCAGGTCCCATGATGCCCATATGAGGACCTGAGTCTCCAGGCCCAGGTGAAGCCTAGGTGGGGACCAGAGTCACCTGGTTCTGGTGATATCCAGGTGGGGACCAGAGTCCCCAGGTCAGGGTGAGGCCCAGAGGGGGACGAGATCACTAGGTCCAGGTGAGGCCCCGAAGTGGAAATGAGATACCAGATCCCATGATACCCATTGGAGGACCTGAGTCACCAGGTCCAGGAGGGGTCCCAGTGGGAACCAGTGACTTCATCCAGATGACGCCCAGGTGGGACTACAGTCACCAGGTCCAGGTGAGGCCCATGTATATAAGAGAGTATCCAGGTCCCAATGATGCCCAGGTAAGGACCAGAGTCAACAGGTCCAGGAGAGGCCCAAATATGGATCAGAGTCATTGTGTTCCAGGTGAGGGCAGATGGAGACCAAAGGAACCAGGTCCAGGAGAGCCCCATATGGGAACCATAGCCACCAGAACCAGGTGAGGTCCAGGTGGGACCACAGTCACAAGGTTCAGGTGAGGCGCAGGTGGCAACAAGATTCACCAAGTCCAGGTGAGGCCCAGGTGGCGACCAGTCACTAGAACCAGGTGCGGACCAGCTAAGGACCAGATTCAGCATGCCGAAATGATGCCCAATGGGTGACCAGAGTCACCAGGTAAGGGTGAGTCACAGAGGGGGAACCAGAGTAAACAGTTTAGTTTGAGGCCCAGAATGGGACCAGAGGTCCCTGGTCAAAGTGAGGCCCAGGTGTGGAATATAGTTTCCATGTCCTAATGATGCCTGGGTGAGGACCAGAGTCACTAGGGCCATGTAGGCCCAGATGGGGAACAGAATCACTAGGTTCTGGTGAGGCATAGATAACACCACAGTCAGCATTATCAGGTGAGCCCCTTGTGGGAACCAGAGCCACTCTATGCAGCTGAGTCCCAGGTCCATGTGAGGCCCACGTGAGTACCAGGTTCATCATGTCGAATTGAGGCATCGCTGGGGTCAAGCGTCACCAGGTCTCGGTGCGGCCTATGTGGGGCAAGATCCAGCAGTTCTGAGTTAGGTCAAAGTGGGGACGAGAGACACCAGGTCCAGGTGAGGCCTAACTGAGGACCAGAGTCACCAGATCCAGGTGAGGTCCATGTTGGAAAGAGAGTCACCAGGTCCAGGAGAGGTCCAGGTGGGGACCAGAGTCACCAGATCCAGGTTTAGCCCAGGTGGGGACCAGTCAACTGATCAAGGTGAAGCCCAGGTGGGGACCAGAGTCACCAGATCCGGGTGAAGTCCAGGTTGGGACCAGAGTCACCATATCCAAATTGGCCCAGGTGAGGACCTGAGTTACCAGGTACACGTGAGGTCCCGGTGGGGATCAGAGGCAACAAGTACATGTGAGGCCGGCTTGGGGACCATGGTCAACAGGGCTACTTGAGGCCCAGGTGTGGAACACAGTATGCAGGTCCAGGTGAGTCCCAGGTGGTGACAAGGGCCACCACGTCCAGTTGAGGCCCAGGTGGGGACCAGGATCACCAGGTACAGGTGAGGACCTTGAATGAACCAGAATCAACATTTCGATGTCAGGCGCAGGTGGCAACCAGGGTCAGCAGGTCCAAGTCAGGCCAAAGTGGGGTTCACAGTCACTAGGGCACGGGGAGACCCAGAGGAGGATTAGAGTCACCTGGTATAGGTGAGGTCCAGTTGTGGAACACAGTCATCGGCTCCCAATTTTGCCCAGTTGTGTGCCATGGTCAACAGGGCCAGGTGAGGCCCAGAGGGGACCGGAGACCCCAAATCCAGGTGAAGCCCAGGTGGGTACCACAGTCACCACATCCAGGGTAGTCTCAGGTGCAGACGAGAATCCCAGGACCAGGTGAGGTGCAGGTGGCAACCACACTCACCGGGTCCCGGTGAGGCCCTGGTGGGGACCAGAGTCACGAGGTACATGAGGAGTAGAAACACTGCAGCCACCAGGTCCACATGATGTCCACGTGGGAATGAGAATCACCAGTTAAACGTGAGGACCACGTGGGGATCCGACTCACCATGTCCATGTGAGACCCAGGTGGGAACCAGTGTCACCATGTCCGGGTGAAGACTAGAGTTAATAGGTCCGGCTGGAACACTGTTAGTGAACAGTGTAACCATATCCTGATGCTACCCAGGTGGGTACCACAGACACCAGGTCCTGGTGAGGCCCAGGTGGGACCAGAGACATGAGTTCCAGGTGAGGTCCCATGGGAACCACAGTCACCAGGTCAGGTGAGGCCATGCTTAGGATCAGAGTCACCAGTTACAGGTGAGGCCCAGGTGAAGCCAGAGTCACCAGGTACTGAAGAGGCCAAAGTCAGGACCAGAGTTACCAGGATCAGGTCAATCCCAGTGGGGAATAGAGTAACCATGTCCCGATGATGCCCAGGTAGAACCAGAGTCACCAGGTCCAGATGAGGCGCAGGTGGGGAGCATATTCACTAGGTCCCCATGAGGCCCAGTTGAGGGCCAGAGTCACCAGGTCTAGTTGAGGCCTAGAGGGGTACAAATTTCACCTGGTCTAGGTGACATCCAGATGGGGACCAGAGTCACCATGTCAGGGTGAGGCCCAGGGAGGATCCAGAGTCCTCATGTCCAGATGAGGCTCAGGTGTGGAACAGATTATCCAGATCATAATGGTCCACAGGTGAGGAGCAGAGTCACCAGATCTGGGTGAGGCCCAGTTAGGATCAGAGTCACCAGTTCCAGGTGAGACCAACAAGGAATCAACAGCAATCAGGTCCAGGTGGGGAACAAAGCCACCAGGACTGAGTGAGGACCAAATGGGGACTAGATTCACCAGGTCCAGGTCATTTCCAGGTGGTGACCAGAGTTACCAGTTCCGGGTGAGGACCAGGCAAGGACTAGATTCACCAGGTCCAAGTGAGGCCCACGTGGGAACCTGTGTCACCAGGCATGGGTGAGGCCCAGGTGGTAAGCCCACTGACCAGGTCCAGCTGAAGCCAACCTGCAGGCCATTCAGAGGAACCATGTCCCGATGATGACCAGGTAGGGACCAGACTTACCAGGTCCAAGTGAGGCCAACCTGCAGGCCATGTAGTGGAACCATGTCCCGATGATGCCCAGGTAGGGACCAGAGTCACCAGGTCCAAATGAGGCCCAGATGGTGCATATTCACTAGGTCTAGGTGAGGCCCAGTTGAGGACCAGAGTCACCAGATTTAGTTGAGGCCTAGAGGGGAACCAGAATCACCTGGTCCAGGTGACATCCAGATGGGGACGAGAGTCACCAGGTCCAAATGAGGCCCAGATGGAGCATATTCACTAGGTCCAGTTGAGGCCCAGTTGAGGACCAGTGTCAACAGGTCTGGTTGAGTCCTAGAGCAGTACCAGAATCACCTGGTCCAGGTGACATCCAGATGGGGACCAGAGTCACCAGGTCAGGGTGAGACCCAGAGAGGTTCCAGAGTCATCATGTCCAGGTGAGGCTCAGGTGTGGAACAGAGTCACCAGGTACCAATAACTCCCAGGTGAGGACCAGAGTCACCAGATCTGGGAGACGCGCATATAGGATCAGAGTCACCAGTTCCAGGTGAGGCCAAGAAAGGGTCCACAGCAATCAGGTCCAGGTGGGGAACAAAGTCACCAGGACTGGGTGAGGCCCAGATGGGGACCAGATTCACCAGGTCCAGGTGAGGCCCAGGTGGGACCACAGTCATCAGGTCCAGGTGAGGCTCAGGTATATAAGAGAGTATCCAGGTCCCAATGATGCCCAGGTGGAACCAGAGTCACCAGGTCCAGATGCGGCGCAGGAAGGGAGCATATCCACTAGGTCCCGGTGAGGCCCATTTGAGGACCACAGTCACCAGGTCTAGTTGAGGCCTAGAGGGGTACCCGATTCACCTGGTCTAGGTGACATCCACATGGGGACCAGAGTCACCATGTCAGGGTGAGGTCCAGAGGGTATCCAGAGTAATCATGTCCAGGTGAGGCTCAGGTGTGGAACAGAGTATCCAGACCATAATGGTCCACAGGTGAGGACCAGAGTCACCAGATCTCGGTGAGGCCCAGTTAGGATCAGAGTCACCAGTTCCAGGTGAGGCCAAGAAGGAGTCCACAGCAATCAGGTCCAGGTGGGGAACAATGTCACCAGGACTGGGTGAGGCCCAGATGGGGACCAGATTCACCAGGTCCAGGTTATTCCCAGGTGGTGAACAGACTTACCAGTTCCGGGTGACGACCAGGTAAGGACCAGATTCAACAGGACAAAATGAGGCCCACGTGGGGACCTGAGTCACCAGGTATTGGTGAGGCGAGGCCAGGTGGCAAAGCACTCCCCAGGTCCTGGTGAGGCCAACCTGAAGAACATGCAGAGGAACCATGTCCCGATGATACCCAGGTAAGGACGAGAGTTACCACATCCACGTGAGGCCAACCTGCAGGCCATGCAGTGGAACCATGTCCCGATGATGCCCAGGTAGGGACTAGAGTCACCAGGTCAGGGAGAGGCCCAGAGAGGTTCCAGAGTCATCATGTCCAGGTGAGGCTCAGGTGAGGAACAGAGTCACCAGGTACCAATGATGCCCAGGTGAGGACCAGAGTCACCAGATCTGGGGGACGCGCAGATAGGTTCAGAGTCACCAGTTCCAAGGGGAGGCCACGAAAGAGTCCACAGCAAGCAGGTCCAGGTGGGGAAAAATGTCACCAGGACTAGGTGAGGCCCAGATGGGGACCAGATTCACCAGGTCCAGGTGAGGCCCAGTTGAGGACCGGTGTCCCCAGCTCCGGGTGGGTCTCAGAGGGGGACCAGAGTCACCCGGTTTCGGTGATATATAGGAGGGGCCAGAGTCACCACGTCAGGGTGAGGTCCAGAGGGGGACGAGAATCACTAGCTCCAGGTGAGGCCCCGATGTGGAACTGAAACCAGGTCCCATGATGCCCATATGAGACCCTGAGTCAGCAGGTATAGTTGAGGTCCCTGTGGGAACAAGTCACCTCGTCCAGGTGAGGCCCAGGTGGGACCACAGTCACCAGGTCCGGCGAGGCCCAGGTATATAAGAGTGTATCCAGGTCGCAATGATGCCCAGGTAGGGACCAGAGTCAACAGTCCAGGAGAGGCCCAAATATGGACCAGAGTCATTTTGTTCCAGGTGATGCCTGATGGAGACCACAGGAATCAGGTCCAGGAGAGCCCCATAGGGGAACCAGAGCCACCAGATCCAGGTGAGGTACCGGTGGGACCACAGTCAGAAGGTCCAGGTGAGGCGCAGGTGGCAACATGATTCACCAAGTCCAGGTGAGGCCCAGCGGGCGAGCAGTCACCAGATCCAAGTGAGGACAAGCTAAGGACCAGATTCACCAGGCCCAAATGAAGCCCATGGGGTGACCAGAGTCACCAGGTAAGGGTGAGTCCCAGAGGGGGAACCAGAGTAACCAGTTTAGTTTGAGACCCAGAAGGGGTCCAGAGGTCCCTAGTCAGAATGAGGCCCTGGTGTGGAATAGTGTATCCAGGTCCCAATGATGCCTGGGTGAGGACCAGAGTCACTAGGGCCATGCAGGCCCAGATGGGGACAAATCACTAGGTCCTGATGAGGCATAGAATAAGACCACAGTCAGCAGTATCATTTGATCCCCTTGCGTGAACCAGAGCCACTCTATCCAGCTGAGTCCCAGGTCCATGTGAGGCTCACGTGAGGACCTGATTCATTAGGTCGTATTGAGGCATAGCTGGGGACAAGAGTCACCAGGTCTGGGTGCGGGCTAGGTGGGGCAAGACTCAGCAGTTCTGAGTTAGGTCAAAGTGGGTACGAGAGACGCCAGGTCCAGGTGAGGCCAAACTGTGGACCAGAGTCACCAGATCCATGTGAGGTCCATGTTGGAAAGAGAGTCACCAGGTCCAAGAGAGGTCCAGGTGGGGACCAGAGTCACCAGATCCAGGTGAAGTCCAGGTGGGGACCAGAGTCACCAGATCCACGTGAAGCCCAGGTGGGCACCAGAATCACTAGGTCCCGATGAGGCCCAGGTGATGACCAGAGTTACCAGGTACACATGAGGCCCCGGTGGGGATCAGAGGCAACAGGTCCATGTGAGGCCGGCTTGGGGACCATGGTCAACAGGTCTACTTGAGGCCCTGGTGTGTAGCACAGTAAGCATGTTCAGGTGAGTCCCCGGTGGTGAAAAGAGTCACCACGTCCAGTTCAGTCCCAGGTGGGGACCAGGATCACCAGGTACAGTTGAGGCCCTTGAAAGAACTAGAGTCTACTGTCACAAAAACAGACACATAGATCAGTGAAACAGAAGAGAGATTCCAGAAGTGGACCCTGAACTTTATGGGCAACTAATATTCGAAAAAGGAGGAAAGACTATCCATTGGAAGAAAGACAGTCTCTTCAATAAATGGTGCTGGGAACATTGGACATCCACATGCAGAAGAATGAAACTAGACCACTCTCTTTCACCATACACAAAGATAAACTCAAAATGGATGAAAGATCTAAATGTGAGACAAGATTCCATCAAAATCCTAGAGAAGAACACAGGCAACACCCTTTTTGAACTCGGCCATAGTAACTTCTTGCAAGATACATCCACGAAGGCAATAGAAACAAAAGCAAAAATGAACTATTTGGATTTCATCAAGATAAGAAGCTTTTGCCCAGCAAAGGATACAGTCAACAAAACTCAAAGACAACCTACAGAATGGGAGAACATATTTGCAAATGACATATCAGATAAAGGACTAGTTTCCAAGATCTATAAAGAACTTATCAAACTCAACACCAAAGAAACAAACAATCCAATCATGAAATGGGCAAAAGACATGAACAGAAATCTCACAGAGGAAGACATAGACATGGCCAACATGCACATGAGAAAATGCTCTGCATCACTTGCCATCAGGGAATTACAAATCAAAACCACAATGAGATACCACCTCACACCAGTGAGAATGGGGAAAATTAACAAGACAGGAAACAACCAATGTTGGAGAGGATGCGGAGAAAAGGGAATCCTCATACACTGTTGGTGGGAATGTGAACTGGTGCAGCCACTCTGGAAAACTGTGTGGAGGTTCCTCAAACAGTTAAAAATATACCTGCCCTACGACCCAGCAATTGCACTGTTGGGGATATTCCCCAAAGAGACAAATGCAATGAAACGCCGGGACACGTGCACCCCGATGTTTATAGCAGCAATGGCCACGATAGCCAAACTGTGGAAGGAGCCTCGGTGTCCAACGAAAGATGAATGGATAAAGAAGATGTGGTTTATGTATACAATGGAATATTACTCAGCTATTAGAAATGACAAATACCCACCATTTGCTTCAACGTGGATGGAACTGGAGGGTATTATGCTGAGTGAGGTAAGCCAGTCGGAGAAAGACAAACATTATATGTTCTCACTCATTTGGGGAATATAAATAATAGTGAAAGGGAATATAAGGGAAGGGGGAAGAAATGTGTGGAAAATATCAGATAGGGAGATAGAACGTAAAGACTGCTAACTCTGGGAAACGAACTAGGGGTAGTAGAAGGGGAGGAGGGCGGGGGGTGGGAGTGAATGGGTGACGGGCACTGGGGGTGATTCTGTAAGTTAGTAAATAGAACACCAATAATAAAAAATAAATTTAAAAAAAAAAGAAAAAAGAAAGAACCAGAGTCAACAGGTCGAAGTCAAGCGCAGGTGGCAACCAGGGGCAGCAGGTCCAAGTCAGGCCAAAGTGGGGTTCACAGTCATTAGGGCACGGTGATACCCAGAGGGGGACCAGAGTCACCTGGTCCAGGTGAGGTCCATTTGTGGAACACAGTCACGGGGCCCCAATTGTGCCCAGTTGAGGACCAATGTCAACAGGGCCAGGTGAGGCCCAGATGGGGACCGGAGTCCCCAAATCCAGGTGAAGACCAGGTGGGGACCACAGTCACCAGATCCAGGGTAGTCTCGGGTGCAGACCAGAATTACCAAGTCCAGGTGAGGTGCAGGTGGCAACCACACTCACCAGGTCCCGGTGAGGCCCTGGTGGGGACCAGAGTCACGAGGTACATGAGAAGCTAGAAACACTGCAGCCACCAGGTCCACAGGATTTCCATGTGGGAACGAGAATCACCAGTTACAGGTGATGACCAGGTGGGGATCCTACTCACCATGTCCAGGTGAGACCCAGGTGTGAACGAGTGTCACCATGTCCAGGTATGGCCCAGGTGAAGACCAGAGTTAATAGGTCCGGCTGGGTCACTGTTAGTGAACAGTGTAACCATATCCTGATGCTACCCTGGTGGGTACCAGAGACACCAGGTCCTGGTGAGGCCCAGGTGGGACCAGAGATATGAGGTCCAGGTGAGGTCCCGATGGGAACCACAGTCGCCAGGTCTGGTGAGGCCATGCTTAGGATCAGAGTCACCAGTTACTGGTGAGGCCCAGGTGGAGCCAGAGTCACCGGGTACAGAAGAGGCCAAAGTCAGGACCAGAGTTACCAGGATCAGGTGAGTCCCAGTGGGAAATAGGGTAACCATGTCCCGATGATGCGCAGGTAGAACCAGAGTCACCAGGTCCTGATGAGGCGCAGGTGGGGAGCATATTCTCTAGGTCTTGGTGAGGCGCACTTGAGGACCAGAATCCCCAGGCCTATTTGAGGCCTAGACGAGTACCAGATTCACCTGGTCTAAGTGATATCCAGATGGGGAGCAGAGTCACCATGTCAGGGTGAGGCCCAGAGGGGATCCAGAGTCATCATGTCCAAGTGAGTCTCAGGTGTGGAACAAGATCCAGGTCATAATGGTCCACAGGTGAGGACCAGAGTCAACAGATCTGGGTGAGGCCCAGTTAGGATCAGTCACCAGTTCCATGTGAGGCCAAGAAGGAGTCCTCTGCAATCAGGTCCAGGTTGGGAACAAAGTCACGAGGTGTAGGTGAGGCCCAGATGGGTTCCAGATTCACCAGGTCCAGGTCAGGCCCAGGTGGTGACCAGAGTCCCCGGGTATTGGAGAGGACCAGGTAAGGACCAGATTCTCCAGGTCCAAGAGGCCCACGTGGGGACCTGAGTCACCAGGTATGGGTGAGGCCCAGGTGGCAACCCCACTCACCAGGTCCTCGTGAGGCCAACCAGCAGGCCAGAGTCACCAGATCCTGGTCAGGCCCTAGTGGGCACCGGAGTCACCAGGTAAATGTGAGTCTACAAGAACACCACAGTCACCAGGTCCAGGTGTGGTTCATGTGGGAACGAGAGTCACCAGGTCCAGGTGAGACCCATGTGGGGACCACAGTCACCAGGTCCAGATTGAGGCCTGGTGGGGGGACCAGAGTCATCTGGACCATTTGAGGCCGAAGTGCGGAGCACAGTTATCATGTCCAGGTGACGCCCAGGTGGGGAACAGAGTAAACATGTCCCATTGATGCCAGGTGGGAAAAGAGTCACAAGGTCCAGACGAGGCCTAAGTGAGCAGTAGATTCACCAGGTCCTGTTGAGGCCAAGTTGAGGACCAGTGTCCCCAGCTCTGGTTGAGTCCCAGACGGGGACCAGAGTCACCCGGTTCTGGTGATATCCAGGTGGGGACCAGAGTCACCACATCAGGGTGAGGCCCAGAGAGGGAAGAGAATCACTCCGTCCAGGTGAGGTCCCGATGTGGAACTGAGAAACCAGGTCCCATGATGCCCATTTGAGTATCTGAGTCACCAGGTCCAGGTGATGTCCCCGTGGGAACCAGTCACCTCGTCCAGGTGAGGCCCAGGTGGGACCACAGTCAACAGGTCCAGGTGAGGCCCAGGTATATAAGAGATTATCCAGGTACCAATGATGCCCAGGTAAGGACCAGAGTCAACAGGTCCAGGAGAGGCCCAAATATGGATAAGAGTCATTGTGTTCCAGGTGAGGCCAGATGGAGACCACAGGAACCAGGTCCAGGAGAGCCCCAAATGGTAACCAGAGCCATCAGATCCAGGTGAGGTCCAGGTGGGACCACAGTCACAAGGTCCAGGTGAGGCGCAAGTGGCAACAGGATTCACCAAGTCCAGGTGATGCCCAGGTGTCGAGCAGTCACCAGATCCAGGTGCGGACCACCTAAGGTCCAGATTCACCAGGGCCAAGTAGAGCCCAGGGGGTGACCACAGTCACCAAGTAAGGGTGAGACCCAGAGGGGGAACCAGATTAACCAGTTTAGTTTGGGGCCCAGAATGGGACCAGAGGTCGCTGGTCAAAGTGAGGCCCAGGTATGTAATAGAGTATCCAGGTCCCAATGATGCCTGGGTCAGACCCAGAGTCACTAGGGCCATGAAGTCCCAGATGGGGAACAGAATCACTAGGTCCTGGTGAGGCATAAAATAAGACCACATTCAGCAGTATCAGGAGAGCCCATTGTGGGAACAAGAGCCACTCTACCCTGCTGGGTCCCAGGTCGATGTGAGGCCCACGTGAGGACCAGATTCATCACGTCGAGTTGAGACAGCTGGGGACAAGAGTCACCAGGTCTAGGTGCGGCCTATGTGGGGCCAGATTCAGTGTTCTGAGTTAGGTCAAAGTGGGGACGAGAGACACCATGTCCAGGTGAGGCCAACCTGAGGACAAGAGTCACCAGATCCAGGTGAGGTCCATGTTGGAAAGAGAGTCACCAGGTCCAGGAGAGTTCCAGGTGGGGACCAGAGTCACCAAATCCAGGAGAAGTCCAGGTGGGGACCAGAG
Organism: Canis lupus familiaris; assembly: GCF_011100685.1. NCBI lineage: Eukaryota > Metazoa > Chordata > Mammalia > Carnivora > Canidae > Canis > Canis lupus. The sequence goes on along the minus strand of NW_023330704.1, from coordinate 14,264 downwards.
TCACCAGATCCAGGTGAATCCCAGGTGGGTACCAGAGTCAATAGGTCCAGATGAGCCCCAGGTGAGGACCAGAATTACCAGGTACACGTGAGGCCCCGGTGGGTTTCAGAGGCAACAGGTCCATGTGAGGCCGGCTTGGAGACCATGGTCAACAGGTCTACTTGAGGTCCAGGTGTGGAAAACAGTAAGCAGGTCCAGGTGAGTCCTCGGTGGTTACAAGAGGAACCACGTCCAGGTGAGGCCCAGGTGAGGACCAGGATCACCAGGTCCAGGGGAGGCCATTGAAAGAACCAGAGTCAACAGTTCGAGGTCAGGCGCCGGTGGCAACCAGGGTCAGCAGGTCCAAGTCAGGCCAAAGTGGGTTTCACAGTCAATAGGGCACATTGACACCCAGAGGGGGACCAGAGTCACCTGGTCCAGGTGAGGTCCATTTGTGGAACACAGTCACTGGGCCCCAATTGTGCCCAGTTGAGGACCATGGTCAACAGGGCCAGGTGAGGCCCAGATGGGGACCGGAGTCCCCAAATCCAGTTGAAGACCAGGTGGGGACCACAGTCACCAGATCCAGGGTAGTCTCAGGTGCAGACCAGAATCACCAGGTCCAGGTGAGGTGCAGGTGGCAACCACACTCACCAGGTCCCGGTGAGGCCCTGGTGGGGTCCAGAGTCACGAGGTACATGAGAAGCTAGAAACACTGCAGCCACCAGGTCGACATGATGTCCATGTGGGAACGAGAATCACCAGTTACAGGTGAGGACCAGGTGGGGATCCGACTCACCATGTCCAGGTGAGACCCAGGTGGGAACGTGTGTCACCATGTCCAGGTGTGGCCCAGGTGAAGACCAGAGTTAATAGGTCCGGCTGGGTCACTGTTAGTGAACAGTGTAACCATATCCTGATGCTACCCTGGTGGGTACCAGAGACACCAGGTCCTGATGAGGCCCAGGTGAGACCAGAGAGTCAACAGCAATCAGGTCCAGGTGGGGAACAAAGTCACCAGGACTGGGTGAGGCCCAGATGGGGACCAGATTCACCAGGTCCAGGTGAGGCCGAGGTGGTGACCAGAGTCCCCGGGTGTGCTAGAGGACCAGGTAAGAACCAGATTCACCAGGTGCAAGACGCCCACATGGGGACCCGAGTCACCAGGTATGGGTGAGGCCCAGGTGGCAACCCCACTCACCAGGTCCAGGTGAGGCCAACCTGCAGGCCATGCAGAGGAACCATGTCCCTATGATGCCCAGGTAGGGAACAGAGTTACCAGGTCCAGGTGAGGACAACCTGCAGACCATGCAGTGGAACCACGTCCCGATGATGCCCAGGTAGGGACCAGAGACACCAGGTCCAAATGAGGCCCAGATGGAGCAAATTCACTAGGTCCAGGTGAGGCCCAGTTGAGGACCAGAGTCACCAGATATAGTTGATGCCTAGAGGGGTACCAGAATCACCTCGTCCAGGTGACATGCAGATGGGGACCAGAGTCACCAGTTCAGGGAGAGGCCCAGAGAGGTTCCAGAGTCATCATGTCCAGGTGAGGCTCAGGTGAGGAACAGAGTCACCAGGTACCAATGATGCCCAGGTGAGGACCAGAGTCACCAGATCTGGGAGACGTGCAGTTAGGATCAGAGTCACCAGTTCCAGATGAGGCCAAGAAAGGGTCCACAACTAACAGGTCCAGGAGGGGATCAAAGTCACCTGGACTCGGTGAGGCCCAGATGGGGAACAGATTCACCAGGTCCAGGTGAGGCCCAGGTGTTGACCAGAGTCCCCGGGTCTGGGAGAGGACCAGGTAAGGACCAGATTCACCACGCCCAAGTGAAGCCCAAGGGGTGACCAGAGTCACCAGGTAAGGGTGAGCCCCAGAGGGGGAACCAGAGTAACCAGTTCAGTTTGAGGCCCAGAATGGGACCAGAGGTCCCTGGTCAGAGTGAGGCCCAGGCGTGGAATAGAGTATCCAAGTCCCATGATGCCTGGGTGAGGACCAGAGGCACTAGGGCCATGCTGGCCCAGATGGGGAACAGAATCACTAGGTCCTGGTGAGGCATAGAATAAGACCACAGTCAGCAGTATCAGGTGAGCCCCTTGTGGGAAACAGAGCCACTCTATCCAGCTGAGTCCCAGGTCCATGTGAAGCCCACGTGAGAACCAGATTCATCAGGTCGAATTGAGGCATAGCTGGGGTCAAGAGTCACCAGGTCTGGGTGCGGCCTATGTGGGGCAAGATTCAGCAGTTCTGTGTTAGGTCAAAGTGGGGACGAGAGACACCAGGTCCAGGTGAGGCCAATATGAGGATCAGAGTCACCAGATCCACGTGAGGTCCATGTTGGAAAGAGAGTCACCAGGTCCAGGAGAGGTCCAAGTGGGGACCAGAGTCACCAGATCCAGGTGAAGACCAGGTGCGGACCAGAGTCACCAGATCCAGAGAAGCCCAGGTGGAGACCAGACTCACTAGGTCCAGATTAGCCCCAGGTGAGGACCAGAGTTACCAGGTACAGGTGAGGCCCCGGTGGGGATCAGAGGCAACAGATCCATGTGAGGCCGGCTTGGGGACCATGGTCATCAGTTCTACTTGAGGCCCAGGTGTGGAACACAGTAAGCAGGTCCAGGTGAGTCCCCGGTGGTGACAAGAGTCACCAGGTCCAGGTGAGTCCCAGGTGGGGACCAGGATCAACAGGTACAGGGGAGACCCTTGAAAGAACCAGAGTCAACAGTTCGAGATCAGGCGCCGGTGGCAACCAGGGTCCGTAGGTCCAATTCAGGCCAATGTGGGGTTCACAGTCACTAGGGCACGGTGAGAACCAGAGCGGGACCAGAGTCACCTGGTCCAGGTGAGGGTCAGTTGTGGAACACAGTCACCGGGTCCAAAATTTGCCCAGTTGAGGACCATGGTCAACATGGCCAGGTGAGGCCCAGAAGGGGACCGGAGTTCCCAAATCCAGGTGAAGCCCAGGTGGGGACCACAGTCACCATATCCAGGGTAGTCTCAGGTGCAGACCACAATCACCAGATCCAGGTGAGGTGCAGGTGGAACCACACTCACCAGGTCCCGGTGAGGCCCTGGTGGGGACCAGAGTCACGAGGTACATGAGAAGCTAGAAACACCGCAGCCACCATGTCCACATTATGTCCATGTGGGAACGAGAATCACCAGTTACAGGTGAGGACCAGGTGGGGATCCGACTCACCATGTCCAGGTGAGACCCTGGTGGGAACAAGTGTCACCATGAGCAGGTGGGGCCAAGGTGAAGACCGGAGTTAATAGGTCCGGCTGGGTCACTGTTAGTGAACAATGTAACCATATCCTGATGCTACTCAGGTGGGTACCAGAGACAACAGGTCCTGGTGAGGCCCAGGTGGGTCCAGAGACATTAAGTCCAGGTGAGATCCCAATGGGAACCACAGTCACCAGGTCAGGTGAGGCTATGCTTAGCATCAGAGTCACCAGTTACAGGTGAGGCCCACGTGGAGCCAGAGTCACCTGGTACAGAAGAGGCCAAAGTCAGGACCAGAGTTACCAGGATCAGGACAGTCCCAGTGGGGAATACAGTAACCATGTCCCGATATGGCCCAGGTAGTACCAGAGCCACCAGGTCCAGATGAGGCGCAGTTGGGGAGCATATTCACGAGGTCCCGGTGAGGCCCAGTTGTGGACCAGAGTCACCAGGTCTAGTTGAGCCCTAGAGGGGTACCAGATTCACCTGGTCTAGGTGACATCCAGATGGGGATCAGAGTCACCATGTCAGGCTGAGGCCCTGAGGGGATCCAGAGTCATCATGTCCAGGTGAGGCTCAGGTGTGGAACAGAGTATCCAGGTCATAACGGTCTACAGGTGAGGACCAGAGCCAGCAGATCTGGGTAAGCCCCAGTTAGGATCAGAGTCATCAGTTCCAATGAAGCCAACAAGGAGTGCACAGCAATCAGGTCCAGGTGGGGAACAAATTCACCTGGAATGAATGAGGCCAAATGCGGACCTGATTCACCAGGTCCAGGTGATTCCTAGGTGGTGACCAGAATTACTAGTTGCAGGTGAGGACCAGGTTAGGACCAGATTCACCAGGTCCAAGTGAGGCCGACGTGGGGACCTGTGTCACCAGGTATGGGTGAGGCCCAGGCGGCAACCGCACTCACCAGGTCCAGGTGAGGCCAACCTGCAGGCCATGCAGAGGAACCATGTCCCGATGATGCCCAGGTAGTGACCAGAGTCAAAAGGTCCAAATGACTCCTAGATGGAGAATATTCACTAGGTCCACGTGAGGTCCAGTTGAGGGCCAGAGTCACCAGATCTGGTGGAGGCCTAGAGGGGTATCAGAATCACATGGTCCAGGTGACATCCAGATGGAGACCAGAGTCACCAGGTCAGGGTGAGGCCCAGAGAGGTTCCAGAGTCAACATGTCCAGGTGAGGCTCAGGTGTGGAACAGAGTCACCAGGTACCAACGATGCCCAGGTGAGGACCAGAGTCACCACATCTGGGTGAGGCCCAGTTAGGATCAGAGTCACCAGTTCCAGGTGAGGCCAAGAAGGAGTCCACAGCAATCAGGTCCAGGTGGGGAACAAAATCATGAGGACTGGGTGAGGCCAGTTGGGGACCAGAGTCACCAGGTCCAGGTGAGGCCCAGATGGTGACCAGAGTCCCCGGGTATGGGAGAGGACCAGGTAAGGACCAGATTCACCAGGTCCAAGAGGCCCACGTGGGGACCTGAGTCACCAGGTATGTGTGAGGCCCAGGTGGCAACCCCACTCACCAGGTCCTGGAGAGGCCAACCTGCAGGCCAGAGTCACCAGACCCAGGTGAGGCCCTAGTGGGGACCGGAGTCACCAGGTAAATAAGAGTCTAGAAGAACACCACACTCACCAGGTCCAGGTGTGGTTCTTGGGCGAACGAGAATCACCAGGGCCAGGTGAGACGCATGTGGGGACCACAGTCACAAGGTCCAAATTGAGGCCTGGTGGGGGGACCACAGTCATCTGGACCATTTGAGGCCGATGTGCGGAGCACAGTTATCATGTCCAGGTGAGGCACAGGTGGGGAACAGAGTAAACGTCCCATTGATGCCAGGTGGGAAAAGAGTCACAAGGTCCAGACGAGGCCTAAGTGAGGAGTAGATTCACCAGGTCCTGTTGATGCCCAGTTTAGGACCAGAGTTCCCAGCTCCGGGTGAGTCCCAGAGGGGGACCAGAGTCACCCGGTTCTGGTGATATCCAGGTGGGGACCAGAGGCACCACGTCAGGGTGAGGCCCAGAGCAGGACGAGAATCACTAGGTCCAGGTGAGGACCTGATGTGGAACTGAGAAACCAGGTCCCATGATGTCCATATGAAGACCTGAGTCACCAGGTCCAGGTGAGGTCCCTGTGGGAACCAGTCATCTCGTCCAGGTGAGGATCAGGTGGGACCACAGTCACCAGGTCCAGGTGAGGCCCAGGTATATAAGAGAGTATCCAGTTCCCAATGATGCCCAGGTAAGGACCAGAGTAAACAGGTGCAGGAGAGGCCCAAATATGGATCAGAGTCATTGTGTTCCAGGTGAGGCCAGATGGAGACCACAGGAACCAGTTACAGGAGAGCCCCATATGGGAACCAGAGCCACCAGATCTAGGTGAGAACCAGGTGGGACCACATTCACAAGGTCCAGTGAGGCGCAGGTGGAAACATGATTCACCAAGTCCAGGTGAGGCCCAGCTGGCGAGCAGTCACCAAATCCAAGTGAGGACAAGCTAAGGACCAGATTCACCAGGCCCAAATAAAGCCCAAGGGGTGTCCAGAGTCAACAGGTAAGGGTGAGGCCCAGAGGGGGACCACAGTAACCAGTTTAATTTGAGGCCCAGAATGCGACCAGAGGTCCCTGGTGAGAGTGAGGCCCAGGTGTGGAATAGAGTATCCAGGTCCCAATGATGCCTGGGTGAGGACCAGAGTCACTAGGACCATGCAGGCCCAGATGGGGAACAGAATCACTAGGTCCTGGTGAGGCATAGAATAAGACCACAGTCACCAGTATCAGGTGAGCCCCTTGTGGGAACCAGAGCCACTCTATCCAGCTGAGTCCCAGGTCCATGTGAGGCCCACGTGAGGACCAGATTCATCAGGTCGAATTGAGGCATAGCTGGGGACAAGAGTCACCAGGTATGGGTGCGGCCTAGGTGGGGCAAGATTCAGCAGTTCTGAGTTAGGTCAAAGTGATGACGAGAGACACCAGGTCCAGGTGAGGCCAAACTGAGGACCAGAGTCACCAGATCCAGGTGAGGTCCATGTTGGAAAGAGAGTCACCAGGTCCAGGAGAGGTCCAGGTGGGGAACCGACTCACCATGTCAAGTTGAGACCCAAGTGGGATCCAGTGTCACCATGTCCAGGTGTGGCCCAGGTGAAGACCAGAGTAAATAGGTCCGGCTGGGTCACTGTTAGTGAACAGTGTAACCATATCCTGATTCTACCCAGGTGGGTACCGGAGACACCAGGTCCTGGTGAGGCCCAGGTGGGACCAGAGACATGAGATCCAGGTAAGATCCCGATGGGAACCACAGTCACCAGGTCAGGTGAGGCCATGCTTAGGATCAGATTTACCAGTTACAGGTGAGGCCCAGGTGGAGCCAGAGTGACCTGGTACAGAAGAGGCCAAAGACAGGACCAGAGTTACTAGGATCAGGTCAGTCCCATTGGGGAATAGAGTAACCATGTCCCGATGATGCACAGGTAGTACCCGAGTCACCACGTCCAGATGAGGCGCAGGTGAGGAGCATATTCACTACGTCCAGGTGAGGCCAGTTGAGGACCAGAGTCACCATGTCTTGTTGAGGCCGACAGGGGTCCCAGATTCACCTGGTCTAGGTGACATCCAGATGGGGACCAGAGTCACCATGTCAGAGTGAGGCCCAGAGAGGATCCAGAGTCATCATGTCCAGGTGAGGCTCAGGTGTGGAACAGAGTATCCAGGTCATAGTGTTCCACAGGTGAAGACCAGAGTCACCAGAATGGGTGAGTCCTACTTAGGATCAGACTCACCAGTTCCAGGTGAGGCCCAAAAGGAGTCCACAGCAATCAGGTCCAGGTGGGGAGCAAAGTAACCAGGACTGGGTGAGGCCCAGATGGCGACCAGTTTCTCCACTTCCAGGGGATTCCCAGGTGGTGAACAGAATTACCAGATTCACCAGGTCCAAGAGGCCCAGGTGGGGACCTGAGTCACCAGGTATGGGTGAGGCCCAGGTGGCAACCCCACTCACCAGGTCCAGGTGAGGCCAAACTGAGGACCAGAGTCACCAGATGCAGGTCAGGTCCAGGTGGGGACCAGAGTCACCAGATCCAGGTGAAGCCCAGGTGGGTACCAGAGTCACTAGGTCCAGATGAGGCGAAGGTGAGGACCAGAGTTGCCAGGTATACGTGAAGCCCCGGTGGGGATCAGAGGCAACAGGTCCATGTGAGGCAGGCTTGGGGACCATGGTCAACAGTTCTACTTGAGGCCCAGGTGTGGAACACAGTAAGCAGGTCCAGGTGAGTCCCCGGTGGTGACAAGAGTCACCATGTCCAGGTGAGGCCTAGGTGGGGACCAGGATCACCAGGTACAGGGAGGCCCTTGAAAGAACCAGAGTCAACAGTTCGAGGTTAGACGCAGGTGGCAACCAGGGTCAGCAGGTCCAAGACAGGCCAAAGTGGTGTTCACAGTCACTAGGCACGGTGAGACCTAGAGGGGGACCAGAGTCACCTTGTCCAGGTGACGTCCAGTTTTGGAACACAGTTACCGGGTCCCAATTTTGCCCAGTTGAGGACCTTGGTCAACAGGGCCAGGTGAGGCCCAGATGGGGACCGGAGTCCAAATATCCAGGTGAAGCCCAGGGGGGGACCACAGTCAGCAGATCCAGGGTAGTCTCAGGTGCAGACCAGAATCACCAGGTCCAAGTGAGGTGCAGGTGGCAACCACATTTCCCAGGACCCAGTGAGGCCCTGGCGGGGACCAGAGTCACAGGGTACATGAGAAGCTAGAAACACTGCAGCCATCAGGTCCACATGATGTCCATGTGGGCCGGAGAATCAGCAGTTACAGGTGAGGACCAGGTGGGGATCCGACTCACCATGTCAAGTTGAGACCCAAGTGGGATCCAGTGTCACCATGTCCAGGTGTGGCCCAGGTGAAGACCAGAGTAAATAGGTCCGGCTGGGTCACTGTTAGTGAACAGTGTAACCATATCCTGATTCTACCCAGGTGGGTACCGGAGACACCAGGTCCTGGTGAGGCCCAGGTGGGACCAGAGACATGAGATCCAGGTAAGATCCCGATGGGAACCACAGTCACCAGGTCAGGTGAGGCCATGCTTAGGATCAGATTTACCAGTTACAGGTGAGGCCCAGGTGGAGCCAGAGTGACCTGGTACAGAAGAGGCCAAAGACAGGACCAGAGTTACTAGGATCAGGTCAGTCCCATTGGGGAATAGAGTAACCATGTCCCGATGATGCACAGGTAGTACCCGAGTCACCACGTCCAGATGAGGCGCAGGTGAGGAGCATATTCACTACGTCCAGGTGAGGCCCAGTTGAGGACCAGAGTCACCATGTCTTGTTGAGGCCGACAGGGGTCCCAGATTCACCTGGTCTAGGTGACATCCAGATGGGGACCAGAGTCACCATGTCAGAGTGAGGCCCAGAGAGGATCCAGAGTCATCATGTCCAGGTGAGGCTCAGGTGTGGAACAGAGTATCCAGGTCATAGTGTTCCACAGGTGAAGACCAGAGTCACCAGAATTGGGTGAGTCCTACTTAGGATCAGACTCACCAGTTCCAGGTGAGCCCCAAAAGGAGTCCACAGCAATCAGGTCCAGGTGGGGAGCAAAGTAACCAGGACTGGGTGAGGCCCAGATGGCGACCAGTTTCTCCACTTCCAGGGGATTCCCAGGTGGTGAACAGAATTACCAGATTCACCAGGTCCAAGAGGCCCAGGTGGGGACCTGAGTCACCAGGTATGGGTGAGGCCCAGGTGGCAACCCCACTCACCAGGTCCAGGTGAGGCCAAACTGAGGACCAGAGTCACCAGATGCAGGTCAGGTCCAGGTGGGGACCAGAGTCACCAGATCCAGGTGAAGCCCAGGTGGGTACCAGAGTCACTAGGTCCAGATGAGGCGAAGGTGAGGACCAGAGTTGCCAGGTATACGTGAAGCCCCGGTGGGGATCAGAGGCAACAGGTCCATGTGAGGCAGGCTTGGGGACCATGGTCAACAGTTCTACTTGAGGGCCAGGTGTGGAACACAGTAAGCAGATCCAGGTGAGTCCCGGTGATGACAAGAGTCATCATGTCCAGGTGAGGCTCAGGTGTGGAACAGAGTCACCAGTACCAATCATGCCCAGGTGAGGACCAGAGTCACCAGGTCTGTGTGACGCGCAGATAGGATCAAGAGTCACCAGTTTCAGGTGAGGCCAAGTGTCCACAGCAATCAGGTCCAGGTGGGGAACATAGTCACCAGGACTGGGTGAGGCCCAGATGGGGACCCAGATTCACCAGGTCCAGGTGAGGCCCCGATGGTGACCAGAGTTACCAGTTCCAGGTGAGGATCAGGTAAGGACCAGATTCACCAGGTCCAAGTAAGGCCCACATGGGGACCTGTGTCACCATGTATGGGTGAGGCCCAGGTGGCATACACTCTCACCAGTTCAAGGTGAGGCAAACCTGCAGGCCATGCCGAGGACCGTGACACGATAATGCCCAGGTAGGGACCAGATTTACCAGGTTCATGTGAGGCAAACCTGCAGGCCATGCAGTGGAACCATGTCCCGATGATGCCCAGGTAGGGACCAGAGTCACCAGGTCCAAATGAGACCCAGATGGAGCTTATTCACTAGGTCCATGTGAGGCCCAGCTGAGGACGAGAGGCACCAGAACTGCTTGAGGCCTAGAGGGGTACCAGAGTCACCTGGTCCAGGTGACAACCAGATGGGGACCACAGTCACCAGGTCAGGGTGAGGCCCAGCCAGGTTCCAGAGTCATCATGTCCAGGTGAGGCTCAGGTGTCGAACAGAGTAACCAGGTACCAATGATGCCCAGGTTAGGAGCATAGGTCACCAGGTCTGGGTGACGCGCAGATAGGATCAGAGTCACCAGATCAGGTGAGGCCTTACTGGGGACCGAGACACCAGGTAAATGTGAGTCTACAAGAACACCACAGTCAACAGGTCCAGGTGGGGTTCATGTGGGAACGAGTGTCACCAGGTCCAGGTGAGACCCAGGTGGGGACCACCGTCACAAGGACCAGATTGAGGCCAGGGGGGGGAACAGAGTCATCAGCACCAGTTGAGGCCAAAACGTGGAGCAAAGTTATCATGTCCAGGTGAGGCCCAGGTGGGGAACAGAGTAACCATGTCCCATTGATGCCAGGTGGGAAAAGAGTCACAAGGTCCAGACGAGGCCTAAGTGAGGAGTAGATTCACCAGGTCCTGTTGAGGACCAGTTGAGGACCAATGTCCCCAGCTCCGGGTGAGTCTCAGAGGGGGACCAGAGTCACCCCCTTTCTGGTGATATCCAGCTGGGGGACCAGAGTCACCACGTCAGGGTGAGGCCCAGAGGGGGATGAGAATCACTAGGTCCAGGTGAGGCCCCAATGTGGAACTGAGAAACCCTGTCCCATAATGCCCATATGATGACCTGAGTCACCAGGTCCAGGTGAGGTCCCTGTTGGAACCAGTCACCTCGTCCAGGTGAGGCCCAGTGGGACCACAGTCACCAGATCCAGGTGAGGCCCAGGTATATAAGAGAGTATCCAGTTCGCAATGATCCCCAGGTTAGGACCAGAGTCAACAGGTCCAGGAGAGGCCCAAATATGGATCAGAGTCATTGTGTTCCAGGTGAGGCCAGATGGAGGCCACAGGAACCAGGTCCAGGAGAGCCCCATATGTGACCAGAGCCACCAGATCCAGGTGAGTTCCAGGTGGGACCACAGTCCACAAGGTCCAGGTGTCACACAGGTGGCAACAAGATTCACCTGTCCAGGTGAGGCCCATGTTGGAAAGAGAGTCACCAGATCCAGGAGAGGTCCAGGTGGGGACCAGAGTCACTAGATCCAGGTGAAGTGCAGGTGGGGACCAGAGTCACCAGATCCAGGTGAAGCCCAGGTGGGGACCAGTGTCACTAGGTCCAGATGTGGCCCAGGTGAGGACCAGAGTTACCAGGTACACGTTTGGCCCCGGTGGGGATCGGAGGCAACAGATCCATGTGAGGCCGGCTTGGGGACCATGGTCAACAGGATTACTTGAGGCCCAGGTGTGGAACACATTAAGCAGGTCCAGGTGAGTCCCCGGTAGTGACAAGAGTCACCACGTCCAGTTGAGGCCCCGGTGGGGACCAGGATCACCAGGTACAGGGGAGGCCCTTGAAAGAACCAGAGTCAACATTTGGAGGTCAGGAGCAGGTGGTAACCAGTGTCCGCAGGTCCAAGTCAGGCCAAAGTGGGGTTCACAGTCACTAGGGCACGGTGAGACCCAGAGGGGGACCAGAGTCACCTGGTCCAGGTGACGTCCAGTTGTGAAACACAGTCACCGGGTCCCAATTTTGTCCAGTTGAAGACCATGGTCAACAGGGCCAGGTGAGGCCCAGATGGGGCCAGAGTCCCCAAATCCAGGTGAAGACCAGGTGGGACCACAGTCACCAGATCCAGGGTAGTCTCAGGTGCAGACCAGAATCACCAGGTCCAGGTGAGGTGCAGGGGCAACAACACTCACCAGTCCCGGTGAGGCCCTGGTGGGGACCAGAGTCACGAGGTACATGAGAAGCTAGAAACACTGCAGCCACCAGGTCCACGTGATGTCAATGTGGGAACGAGAATCACCAGTTACAGGTGAGGCCCAGTTGTGGATCCGACTCACCATATCCAGGTGAGACCCAGGTGGGAACCAGTGTCACCATGTCCAGGTGGCCCAGGTGAAGATCAGAGTTGATAAGTCCGGCTGGGTCACTCTTAGTGTACAGTGTAACCATATCCTGATGCTCACCATATCAGGGTGAGGCCCAGAAAGGTTGCAGAGTCATCATGTCCAGGTGAGGCTCAGGTGTGGAACAGAGTCACCAGGTAACAAAGATGCCCAGGTGAGGACCAGAGTCACCAGGTCTGGGTGACCCGAAGATAGGATCAGAGTCACTAGTTCCAGGTGAGGCCAAGAAAGAGTCCACAGCAATCAGATGCAGGTTTGGAACAAGTCCCGAGGACTGGGTGAGGCCCAGATGGGGACCAGATTCACCAGGTCCAAGTGATTCCCAGGTGGTGAACAGAGTTACGAGTTCCGGGTGAGGACCAGGTAAGGACCAGATTCACCAGGTCCAATTGAGGCCCACGTGGGGACCTGTGTCACCAGGCATGTGTGAGGCCCAAGTGACAACCCCTCTCACCATGTCCAGGTGAGACCCAGGTGGGAACCAGTGTCACCATGTCCAGGAGTGTCCCAGGTGAAGACCAGAGTTGATAGGTCTGGCTGGGTCACTGTTAGTGTACAGTGTAACCATATCCTGATGCTACCCAGGTGGGTACCAGAGACACCAAGTCCTGGTGAGGCCCAAGTGGGACCAGAGACTTGAAGTCCAGGTGAGGTCCCGATGGAACCACAGTCACCAGGTCAGGTGAGGCCATGCTTAGGATCAGAGTCACCACTTACAGGTGTGGCCCAGGTGGAGCCAGAGTCACTTGGTACAGAAGAGGACAAAGTCCGGACCAGAGTTACCAGGATCAGGTCAGTCTTAGTGGGGAATAGAGTAACCATGTCCCGATGATGCCCAGGTAGAACCAGAATCACCAAGTCCAGATGGGGCGCAGGTGGGGAGCATGATAACTAGGTCCCAGTGAGGCCCAGTTGAGGACCAGAGTCACCAGATCTGGTTGAGGCCTAGAGGGTTACCAGAAATACCTGGTCCAGGTGACATCCAGATGGGGACCAGAGTCACCATATCAGGGTGAGGCCCAGAAAGGTTGCAGAGTCATCATGTCCAGGTGAGGCTCAGGTGTGGAACAGAGTCACCAGGTAACAAAGATGCCCAGGTGAGGACCAGAGTCACCAGGTCTGGGTGACCCGAAGATAGGATCAGAGTCACTAGTTCCAGGTGAGGCCAAGAAAGAGTCCACAGCAATCAGGTGCAGGTTTGGAACAAGTCCCGAGGACTGGGTGAGGCCCAGATGGGGACCAGATTCACCAGGTCCAAGTGATTCCCAGGTGGTGAACAGAGTTACGAGTTCCGGGTGAGGACCAGGTAAGGACCAGATTCACCAGGTCCAATTGAGGCCCACGTGGGGACCTGTGTCACCAGGCATGTGTGAGGCCCAAGTGACAACCCCTCTCACCATGTCCAGGTGAGACCCAGGTGGGAACCAGTGTCACCATGTCCAGGAGTGTCCCAGGTGAAGACCAGAGTTGATAGGTCTGGCTGGGTCACTGTTAGTGTACATGTAACCATATCCTGATGCTACCCAGGTGGGTACCAGAGACACCAAGTCCTGGTGAGGCCCAAGTGGGACCAGAGACTTGAAGTCCAGGTGAGGTCCCGATGGAACCACAGTCACCAGGTCAGGTGAGGCCATGCTTAGGATCAGAGTCACCACTTACAGGTGTGGCCCAGGTGGAGCCAGAGTCACTTGGTACAGAAGAGGACAAAGTCCGGACCAGAGTTACCAGGATCAGGTCAGTCTTAGTGGGGAATAGAGTAACCATGTCCCGATGATGCCCAGGTAGAACCAGAATCACCAAGTCCAGATGGGGCGAGGTGGGGAGCATGATAACTAGGTCCCAGTGAGGCCCAGTTGAGGACCAGAGTCACCAGATCTGGTTGAGGCCTAGAGGTTACCAGAAATACCTGGTCCAGGTGACATCCAGATGGGGACCAGAGTCACCATGTCAGGGTTAGGCCCAGAAAGGTTCCAGAGTCATCATGTCCAGGTGAGGCTCAGGTGTGGTACAGAGTCACCAGGTACCAATGATGCACAGGTGAGGACCAGAGTCACCAGGTCTGGGTGAGCCGAAGATAGGATCAGAGTCACTAGTTCCAGGTGAGGCCAAGAAAGAGTCCACAGCAATCAGGTCCAGGTGGGAACAAAGTCCCGAGGACTGGGTGAGGCCCAGATGCGGACGATTCACCAGGTCCAAGTGATTCCCAGGTGGTGAACAGAGTACGAGTTCCGGGTGAGGACCAGGTAAGACCAGATTCACCAGGTCCAAATGAGGCCCACGTGGGGACCTGTGTCAACAGGCATGTGTGAGGCCCAAGTGACAACCCCTCTCACCAGGTCCAGTGAGGCCAACCTGCAGGCCATGCA
>NW_023330703.1:58470-131729 GCF_011100685.1 Canis lupus familiaris | reverse complement strand
ACCTCACCTGGAGCAGGTGACTCTGTTCCCCCTGTGGGTCTCACCGTGCTCTAGTGACTGTGAACCACACTTTGGCCTGATTTGGACCTGCTGACCCTGGTTGCCACCTGTGCGTTACCTCGAACTGTGACTCTGGTTCTTTCAAGGGCCTCCCCTGTACCTGGTGATCCTGGTTCCCACCTGGGCCTCACCTGGGCCTGGTGACTCTTGTCACCACCGGGGACTCACTTGGACCTGGTTACAGTGTTCCACACTGGGCCTCAAGTAGAACTCTTGACCATGGTCCCCAAGCCTGCCTCACATGGACCCAGTTGCCTCTGATACCTACCAGCGCCTCAAGTGTACCTGGTAACTCTGGTCCTCACCTGGGCCTCATCTGACCTAGTGACTCTGGTCCCCACCTGGGCTTCACCTGGATCTGGTGACTCTGGTCCCCACCTGGCCTTCACCTGGATCTGGTGACTCTGGTCCCCACCTGGACCTCTCCTAGACCTGGTGACTCTCTTTCCAAACATGGGCCTTCACCTGGATCTGGTGACTCTGGTCCTCAGTTTGGCCTCACCTAGACCTGGTGTCTCTCGTCCCCACTTTGACCTAACTCAGAACTGGAGAATCTTGCCCCACCTAGGCCGCACCCAGACCTGGTGACTCTTGTCCCCAGCTATGCCTCAATTCGACCTGATGAATCTGGTCCTCACGTGGGCCTTAGATGGACCTGGGACTCAGCTGGATAGAGTGGCTCTTGTTCCCAAAAGGGCTCACCTGATACTGGTGACTGGGGTCTTTTTCTATGCCTCACCAGGACCTAGTGATTCTGTTCCCCTTCTGGGCCCTGCATGGCCCTAGTGACTCTGGTCCTCGCCCAGGCATCATTGGGACCTGGATACTCTATTCCACACCTGGGACTCACTTTGACCAGGGACCTCTTGGTCCCATTCTGAGGCCTCAAACTAAACTGGTTACTCTGGTTCCCCCTCTGGGACTCACCCTTACCGTTTGAATCTGGTCACCCCTTGGGCTTCACTTTGGCCTGGTGAATCTGGTCCTTAGCTGGGTACTCACCTGGATCTGGTGACTGGTCGCCACCTGGGCCTCACCTGGACCTGGTGAATCTCTTCCCATCTGGGCCTCACCAAGTCCTGGTGACTTTGTTCCCCACCTGGACCTGATTGCTTTGGACACTTTCTTGGCCACACCTGGAAGTGGTGATTCTCGTTCCCACATGGACATCATGTGGACCTGGTGGCTGCAGTATTTCTAGCTTCTCATGTACCCTCGTGATTCTGGTCCCCACCAGGGCCTCAAAGGGAACTGGTGAGTGTGGTTGCCACCTGCACCACACCTGGAACTGATGATTCTGGTATGCACCTGAGACTACCCTGGATCTGGTGACTGTGGTCCCCACCTGGGCTTCACCCGGATTTGGGGACTCCGGTCCCCATCCGGGCCTCAACTGTACCTGTTGACCATGGTCCTCAACTGGGCAAAATTGGGACCCGGTGACTGTGTTCCACAACTGGACCTCTCCTGGACCACATGACTCTGGTCCCCCTCTGGGTCTCACCGTGCCTTCGTGACTGTGAACCCCACTTTGGCCTGACTTGGACCTGCTGACCCTGGTTGCCACCTGCGCCTGACCTCGAACTGTTGACTCTGGTTCTTTCAAGGGTCTCCCCTGTACCTGGTGATCCTGGTCCCCACCTGGTCCTCACGTGGACGTGGTGACTCTAGTCACCACCGCAGACTCACCTGGACCTACTTACTGTGTTCCACACCTCGGCCTCAGGTAGACCTGTTGACCATGGTCCCCATGCCGGCCTCACATGGACATGTTGACTCTAATCCCCACCGGGGCCTCACGTGTACCTGGTAACTCTGGTCCTCACCTGGGCCTCATCGGGACCTAGTGACTCTGGTCCCCACCTGGGCTTCACCTGGAACTGGTGGCTCTGGTCCCCACCTGGGTTTCACCTGGAACTGGTGACGCTCTTTCCAACATGGACTTCACTTGATGAATCTGGTCCTTAGCTGGTCCACATTTGGATCTGGTGACTGGTCGCCACCTGGGCCTCACCTGGACTTGGTGAATACTGTTGCCACCTGCGCCCCCCCTGGAACTTGTGACTCTGGTCCCACCAGAACCTCACCTGGATCTGGAGGCTCTGGTTCCCATAAGGGGCTCTCCTGGACCTGGTTCTTGTGGTCTCCATCTAGCCTCACCTGGAACACAATGACTCTGATCCATATTTGTGCCTCTCTTGGACCTGTGGACTCTGGTCCTTACCTGGGCATCATTGGGACCTGGATACTCTCTTATATACCTGGGCGTCACCTGGACCTGGTGACTGTGGTCCCACCTGGGCCTCACCTGGATGAGGTCACTGGTTCCCACAGGGACCTCACCTGAACCTGTTGACTCAGGTCCTCAAATGGGCATCATGGGCCCTGTTATCTCAGTTCCAAATCGGGGCCTCACCTGGACCTAGTGATTCTCGACCCCCTCTGGGCCTCACCGTGACCTGTTGACTCTGGTCCTCACCTGGATATCACAAGAACCGGGTGACTCTGGTCCCCCTTTGGGACTCACCCGGAGCTGGTGAGACTGGTACTCAACTGGGTCTCAACACGATCTGGTGAATCTACTCCTCACTTAGGCCTCGTCTGCACCTTGTGACTCTTATCCCACCTGGCATCAATGGGATATGGTTACTCTGTTCCCCACCTGGGTGTCACTTGGACATGATAACTGTTCTCCGCACTTTGGCCTCACCTGGTCCTGATGACACTGGTCCCCCCACCTAGGCCTCAATCTGGACCTGTTGACTGTGGTCCCCACCTGGGTATCACCTTGACCTGTTGCCTCTCGTTCCCACATGAACCACACCTGGACCTGGTGACTGTGGTGTCCTTGTAGACTCACATTTACCTGGTGACTCCGTTCCCGTCTAGGGCCTCACTTGGATCTGGTGACTCTGGCCTGCAGGTTAGCTTCACCTGGAATTGGTGAGTGGGGTTGTCACCTGGGCCTCACCCATACCTGGTGACTCAGGTCCCTACGTGGGCCTCTTGGACCTGGTGAATCTAGTACTTACCTGGTCCTCTCCCCGACCCGGGGACTCTGGTCACGACCTGGGCCTCACCTGGACCTGGTGAATCTGTTCCATATCTTGGCCTCACCGAGTCCTGGTGACTTTGTTCCCCACTTGGACCTGATTGCTGTGGACTCTTTTTGCCTCACCTGGAACTGGTGACTCTGATCCTATCTGCGCGTCACCCAGATCTGGTGACCCTGGAACTCACCTGGGCATCATTGGTACCTGATTACTCTGTTCCACACCTGAGCCTCACCTGGACATGATGACTCTGGTACCCCTTTGGGCCTCACCCTGACCTGGTGACTCTGGTCCCCATCTGGATGTCACCTGGACCAGGTGATTCTGGTACCCCTCTAGGCCTCAACCAGATCTGGTGACTCTGGTCCTCAACTGGGCCTCACCTGGACCTAGTGAATATACTCGATGTGGGCCACATTTGGACCTGGTGACTCTGCTCCCTACCTGGGCATCATCGGGAGATGGTTCCACTGCATGGCCTGCAGGTTGGCCTCACCTGGACCTGGTAACTCTGGTCCCTACCTGGGCTTCATCGGGACACCGTTCCTCTGCATGGCCTGCAGGTTGGCCTCACCTGGACCTGTTGAGTGGGGTTTCCACATGGGCCTCACACATACCTGGTGACATAGGTCCCCAAGTGGGCCTCACTTGGACCTGGTGAATCTGATCCTTACCTAGTCCTCACCCAGAACTGGTAACTCTGGTCACCACCTGGGCATCACCTGGACAGGGTGAATCTGGTCCCCATCTGGGCCTCCCCCAGTCCTGATGACTTTGTTCCCCACATGGAACTGATTGCTGTGGACTCCTTCTTGGCCTCACCTGGAACTGGTGACTCTCATCCTAACTGGGCCTAACTCAATCTGCTGACTCTTGTCCTCCCCTGTGGACCATTGTGAACTGGATACTCTGTTCCACAACTGAGCCTCACCTGGACATGATGACTCTGGATCCACTCTGGACCTCACCCTGACGTGGTGACTCTGGTCCTCATGTGGATGTCACCTAGACCAGGTGAATCTGGAACCCCTCTAGGCCTCCACTAGACCTGGTGACTCTGGTCCTCAACTGGGCCTCACGGGGACCTAGTGAATATGCTCCCCAACTGTGCCTCATCTGGACCTGGTAACTCTGGTTCTACCTGGGCATCATCGGGACATGTTTACTGTATTCCCCACTGGGACTGACCTGATCCTGGTAACTCTGGTCCTGATTTGGCCTCTTCTGTACCAGGTGACTCTGGATCCACCTTGGGTTCACCGGTAACTGGTGACTCTGATCCTAAGCATGGCCTCACCTGACCTGGTGACTGTGGTTCCCATCGGGACTGCACCTGGACCTCATGTCTCTGGTCCCACCTGACCCTCACCAGGACCTGGTGTCTCTGGTACCCACCAGGGTAGCATCAGGATATGGTTACACTGTTCACTAACAGTGACCCAGGCGGAACTATTAACTCTGGTCTTCACCTGAGCCACACCTGGACAGGGTGTCACTGGTTCCCACCAGGGTCTCACCTGCACATGGTGTGTCGGATCCCCACCTGGTCCTCACCTGTAACTGGTGATTCTCGTTCCCACATGGACATCATGTGGACCTGGTGGCTGCAGTGTTTCTAGCTTCTCATGTACCTAGTGACTCTGGTCCCCACCAGGGCCTCACCGGGACCTGGTGAGTGTGGTTGCCACCTGCACCTCACCTGGACCTGGTGATTCTGGTCTGCACCTGAGACTACCCTGGTTCTGGTGACTCTGGTCCCCACCTGGGCTTCACCTGTTTTTGGGGACTCCGGTCCCCATCTGTGTCTCACATGGCCCTTTTGACCATGGTCCTCAACTGGGCAAAATTGGGACACGGTGACTGTGTTCCACAACTGGACCTCATCTCGACCAGGTCACTCTGGTCCCCTCTGGGTGTCACCGTGCCCTAGAGACTGTGAACCCCACTTTGGCCTGACTTGGACCTGCTGACCCTGGTTGCCACCTACGCCAGACCTCGAACTGTTGACTCTGGTTCTTTCAAGGGCCTCCCCTGTACCTGGTGATCCTTGTCCCCACCTGCCCCTCAACTGGACGTGGTGACACTTGTCCCAACCGGGGACTCACCAGGACCTGCTTACTGTGTTCCACACCTGGGCCTCAAGTAGACATGTTGACCATGGTCCCCAAACCGGCCTCACATGGACCTGTTGCCTCTAATCCCCACCGGGACCTCACGTGTACCTTGTAACTCTGGTCCTCAACTGGGCGTCATCTGGACCTAGTGACTCTGGTCCCCACCTGGGCTTCACCTGGATGTGGTGGCTCTGGTCCCCACCTGGACTTCACCTGGATCTGGTGACTCTGGTCTCCAACTGTACCTCTGCTGGACCTGGTGACTCTTTCAAACATGGACCTCACCTGGATCTGATGACTCTGGTCCTCAGTTTGGCCTCACCTGGACCTGGCGTCTCTCGTCCCCACTTTGACCTAACTCAGAACTGCTGAATCTTTCCCCAATTAGGCCGCACCCATACCTGGTGACTCTTGTCCCCAGCTATGCCTCAATTCGACCTGATGAATCTGGTCCTCACGTGGGCCTCACATGGACCTGCTACTCAGCTGGATAGAGTGGCTCTGGTTCCCACATTGGGTTCACCTGATACTGGTGACTGTGGTTTTATTCTATGCCTCACCAGGACCTAGTGATTCTGTACCCCATATGGGCCTGCATGGCCCTAGTGACTCTGGTCCTCACCCAGGCATCACTGGGACCTGGATACTCTATTCCACATCTGGGACTCACTCTGACCAGGGACCTCTGGTCCCATTCTGGGCCTCAAACTAAACTGGTTACTCTGGTTCCCCCTCTGGGACTCACCCTTACCTGGTGACTCTGGTCACCCCTTGGGCTTCACTTGGACCTGGTGAATCTGGTCCGTAGCTGGTCCGCACCTGGATGTGGTGACTGTTCGCCACCTGGTCCTCACCTGGACTTGGTGAATCCTGTTGCCACCTGCGCCTCACCAGGACCTTGTGACTGTGGTCCCACCTGGACCTCACCTGGATCTGGTGGGTCTGGTTCCCATATGGGTGTCTCCTGGACCTGGTTCCTGTGGTCTCCATCTGCCTCAGCTGAAACACAATGACTCTGATCCATATTTGAACCTCTACTGGACCTGTTGACTCTGGTCCTTACCTGGGCACTTTGGGAGCTGGATACTCTTATATAACTGGGCCTCACCGGGACCTGGTGACTGTGGTCCCACCTGGCCCTCACCGGGATGAGGTGACTCGTTCCCACAGGGACCTCATCTAGACCTGGTGACTCAAGTCCTCATATGGGCATCATGGGACCTGGTTTCTCAGTTCCACATCGGGGCCTCACCTGGACCTAGTGATTCTCGTCGCCCTCTGGACCTCACCCTGACGTGGTGACTCTGGTCCCCACCTGGATATCACCAGAACCGTGTGAGTCTGTTCCCCCTCTGGGACTCACCCAGAGCTTGGGATATTGGTCTTCAACTTTGCCTCAACAGGACCTGGTGAATCTACTCCTCACTTAGGCCTCGTCTAGACCTTGTGACTCTTTTCCCACCTGGCATCAATGGGACATGGTTACTCTGTTCTCCACCTGGGCCTCACCTCCACATGATAACTTTGCTCCACACTTTGGCCTCAACTGGTCCTGATGACTTTGTTCCCCACACCTATGCCTCAGTCTGGACCTGTTGACTGTGGTGCCCACCCGGGTCTCACCTGTACCTCGTGATTCTCGTTCCCAGATGAACCTCACCTGGACCTGGTGACTGTGGTGTTCTTGTAGACTCACATTTACCTGGTGACAGTGGTCCCCACTAGGGCCTCACCTGGATCTGGTGACTCTGGCCTGCCGGTTGGCCTCACCTTGACCTGGTGAGTGGGGTTGCTTCCTGGGCCTCACACATAGCTGGTGACTCAATTCCCCTCGTGGGCCTCTTGGACCTGGTGAATCTGGTCCTTTCCTGGTCCTGTCCCAGACCCGGGGACTCTGGTCACCACCTGGGCCTCACCTGGACCTGGTGAATCTGGTCCCCATCTGGGCCTCACCCAGTCCTGGTGACTTTGTTCCCCACGTGGCCCTCATTGCTGTGAACTCTTTCTTGGCCTCACCTGGAACTGGTGACTCTGATCCTATCTGCGCGTCACCCAGATCTGGTGACTCTGGGCCTCACCTGAGCATCATTGGTACCTGGTGACTCTGTTCCACGCCTGAGCCTAACCTGGACATGATGACTCTGGAAACACTCTGGGCCTCTCCCTGAACTGATGCCTCTGGTCCCCATCTGGATGTCACCTGGACGAGGTGATTCTGGTACCCCTTTAAGCCTCAACCAGATCTGGTGACAGTGGTCCTCAACTGGGCCTCACTGGACCTAGTGAATATTCTCCATCTGGGTCTCATTTGGACCTGGAGACTCTGGTCCCTACCTGGGCATCATCGGGACATGGTTCCACTGCATGGTCTGCATATTGGCCTCACTTGGACCTGGTAACTCTGTTCCCTACCTGGGCATTATCGGGACATGGTTCCTCTGCATGGACTGCAGGTTGGCCTCACCTGGACCTGGGGAGTGGGGTTGCCATCTGAGCCTCACCCATGCTTGGTGACACAGGTACCCAAGTGGGCTCACTTGGACCTGGTGAATCTGGTCCCCATCTGGGCCTCACCCAGTCCTCGTGACTTTGTTCCCCACCTGCACCTGATTGCTGTGGACTCCTTCTTGGCCTCACCTGGAACTGGTGACTCTGATCCTAACTGGGGCTCACCCAGATCTGGTGACTCTGGTCCGCACCTGTGGACCATTATGATCTGGATCTCTGTTCAACACCTGAGCCTCACCTGGACATGATGACTCTGGGTCCCCTCTGGGCCTCACCCTGACATGGTGACTCTGGTCCCCATCTGGATGTCACCTAGACCAGGTGAATCTGGTACCCCTCTAGGACTCAACTAGACCTGGGGATTCTGGTCCTCAAGTGTGCCTCACCGAGACCTAGAGAATATGCTTCCCACCTGCTACTCATCTGGACTTGGTGACTCTGGTTCTACCTGCGCATCATCGGGACATGGTTACTCTATTCCCCACTGGGACTGACCTGATCCTGGTAACTCTGGTCCTGACTTTGGCATCTTCTGTACCAGGTGACTCTGGCTCCTCCTGGGCCTCACCAGTAACTGGTGACTCTGATCCTAAGCATGGCCTCACCTGACCTGGTGACTGTGTTTCCCATCGGGACCTCACCTGGATCTCATATCTCTGGTCCCACCTGGGCCTCACCGGGACCTGGTGTCTCTGGTACCCACCAGGGTAGAATCAGGATATGGTTACACTGTTCACTAACAGTGACCCAGCCGGACCTATTAACTCTGGTCTTCACCTGGGCCACACCTGGACATGGTGAAACTGGTTCCCACCTGGGTCTCACCTGGACATGGTGAGTCGGATCCCCACCTGGTCCTCACCTGTAACTGGTGATTCTCGTTCCCATATGGACATCCTGTGGACCTAGTGGCTGCAGTGTTTCTAGCTTCTCATGTACCTCGTGACTCTGGTCCCCACCAGGGCCTCACCGGGACCTGGTGAGTGTGGTTGCCACCTGCACCTCACCTGGACTTGGTGATTCTGGCCTGCACCTGAGACTACCCTGTATCTGGTGACTGTGGTCCCCACCTGGTCTTCACCTGGATTTGGGGACTCCGGTACACATCTGGGCCTCACCTGGCCCTGTTGACCATGGTCCTCAACTGGGCACAATTGGGGCCCGGTGACTGTGTTCCACAAATGGACCTCACCTGCACCATGTGACTCTGGTCCGCCTCTTGGTCTCACCGTGCCCTAATGACTGTGAACCCCACTTTGGCCTGACTTGGACCTGCTGACCCTGGTTGCCACCTGCGCTTGACTTCGACCTGTTGACTCTGGTTCTTTCTTTTTTCTTTTTTTTTTTTAATTTATTTTTTATTATTGGTGTTCTATTTACTAACATACAGAATAACCCCCAGTGCCCGTCACCCATTCACTCCCACCCCCCGCCCTCCTCCCCTTCTACCACCCCTAGTTCGTTTCCCAGAGTTAGCAGTCTTTACGTTCTGTCTCCCTTTCTGATATTTCCCACACATTTCTTCCCCCTTCCCTTATATTCCCTTTCACTATTATTTATATTCCCCAAATGAATGAGAACATATAATGTTTGTCTTTCTCCGACTGGCTTACTTCACTCATCATAATACCCTCCAGTTCCATCCACGTTGAAGCAAATGGTGGGTATTTGTCATTTCTAATAGCTGAGTAATATTCCATTGTATACATAAACCACATCTTCTTTATCCATTCATCTTTCGTTGGACACCGAGGCTCCTTCCACAGTTTGGCTATCGTGGCCATTGCTGCTATAAACATCGGGGTGCAGGTGTCCCGGCGTTTCATTGCATTTGTCTCTTTGGGGAAAATCCCCAACAGTGCAATTGCTGGGTCGTAGGGCAGGTATATTTTTAACTGTTTGAGGAATCTCCACACAGTTTTCCAGAGTGGCTGCACCAGTTCACATTCCCACCAACAGTGTATGAGGATTCCCTTTTCTCCGCATCCTTTCCAACATTCGTTGTTTCCTGTCTTGTTAATTTTCCCCATTCTCACTGGTGTGAGGTGGTATCTCATTGTGGTTTTGATTTGTATTTCTCTGATGGCAAGTGATGCAGAGCATTTTCTCATGTGCATGTTGGCCATGTCTATGTCTTCCTCTGTGAGATTTCTGTTCATGTCTTTTGCCCATTTCATGATTGGATTGTTTGTTTCTTTGGTGTTGAGTTTGATAAGTTCTTTATAGATCTTGGAAACTAGTCCTTTATCTGATATGTCATTTGCAAATATCGTCTCCCATTCTGTAGGTTGTCTTTGAGTTTTGTTGACTGTATCCTTTGCTGTGCAAAAGCTTCTTATCTTGATGAAGTCCCAATAGTTCATTTTTGCTTTTGTTTCTTTTGCCTTCGTGGATGTATCTTGCAAGAAGTTACTATGGCCGAGTTCAAAAAGGGTGTTGCCTGTGTTCTTCTCTAGGATTTTGATGGAATCTTGTCTCACATTTAGATCTTTCATCCATTTTGAGTTTATCTTTGTGTATGGTGAAAGAGAGTGGTCTAGTTTCATTCTTCTGCATGTGGATGTCCAATTTTCCCAGCACCATTTATTGAAGAGACTGTCTTTCTTCCAATGGATAGTCTTTCCTCCTTTATCGAATATTAGTTGCCCATAAAGTTCAGGGTCCACTTCTCGATTCTCTATTCTGTGTCACTGATCTATGTGTCTGTTTTTGTGCCAGTAGACTCTAGTTCTTTCAAGGGCCTCAACGGTACTTGGTGATCCTGGTCCCCACCTGGGACTCAACTGGACGTGGTGACTCTTGTCACCACCGGGGACTCACCTGGACCTGCTTACTGTGTTCCACACCAGGGCCTCAAGTAGACCTGTTGACCTTGGTCCCCAAGTCGGCCTCACATGGACCTGTTGCCTCTGATCCCAATCGGGGCCTCACGTGTACCTGGTAAGTCTGGTCCTCACCTGGGCCTCATCGGGACCTAGTGACTCTGGTCCCCACCTGGGCTTCACGTGGATCTGGTGACTCTGATCCCGACCTGGACTTCACCTGGATCTGGTGACTCTGGTCCCCACCTGGACCTCTCCCGGACTGGTGACTCTGTTTCCAACATGGACCTCACATGGATCTGGTGACTCTGGTCCTCAGTTTGGCCTCACCTGGACCTGGCGTGTCTCGTCCCCAATTTGACCTAACTCAGAACTGCTGAATCTTGCCCCACCTAGGCCGCACACGGACCTGGTGACTCTTGTCCCCAGCTATGCCTCAAATTGAACTAATGAATCTGGTCCTCACGTGAGCCTCACATGGACCTGGAACTCAGCTGGATAGAGTGGCTCTGGTTCACGCAACGGGATCAAATGATACGGCTGACTGTGGTCTTATTCTATACCTCACGAGGACCTAGTGATTTGTCCCGATCTGGGCCTGCATGGCCCTAGTGACTCTGGTCCTCATCCATGCATCATTGGGACCTGATACACTATTCCACACCTGGGCCTCACTCTGACTAGGGACCTCTGGACCCATTCTGGCCCTCAAACTAAACTGGTTACTCTGGTTCCCCCTCTGGGACTCACCCTTACCTGGTGACTCTGGTCACCCCATGGGCTTCATTTGGGCCTGGTGAATCTGGTCCTTAGCTTGCCCTCACTTGGATCTGGTGACTGGTCGCCAGCTGGGCCTCACCTGGACTTGGTGAATCCTGTTGCCACCTACGCCTCACATGGACCTTGTGACCTTGGTCCCACCAGGACCTCACCTGGATCTGGTGGCTCTGCTTCCCATATGGGGCTCTCCTGGACCTGATTCCTGTGGTCTCCATCAGGCATCACCTGGAACAAAATGACTCTGGTCCATATTTGGGCCTCTCCTGGACTGGTGACTCTGGTCCTTACCTGGGCATCATTGCGACCTGGATACGCTCTTATATACCTGGGCCTCACCTGGACCTGGTGAGTGGGGTTGCCACCTGGAACACACCCATACCTGGTGACTCAGGTCCCCACGTGTGCCTCTTTGACCTGGTGAATCTGGTCCTTACCTGGTCCTCTACTAGACCCGGGGAATCCGGTCACCACCTGGGCCTCACCTGGACCTGGTGAGTGTATCTGGTCTCCATCTGGGCCTCACCCAGTCCTGGTGACTTAGTTCCCCACCTGGACCTGATTGCTGTGGACTCTTTCTTGGCCTTACCTGGAACTGGTGGCTCTGATCCTATCTGCACGTCACCCAGATCTGGTGACTCTAGTCCTCAACTGGGCCTCACCTGGACCTAGTGAATATGCTCCATCTGGGCCTCATTTGGGCCTGGTGACTCTGTTCCCTACCTGGGCATCATCGGGACATGGATCCACTGCATGGCCTGCAGGTTGGCCTCACCTGGACCTGGTAACTCTGGTCCCTACATGGGCATCATCCGGACATGGTTCCTCTACATGGCCTGCAGGTTGGCCTCACCTGGACCTGGTGAGTGGGGTTGCCACATGGGCCTCACCCATACCTGGTGACAAAGGTCCCCACGTGGGCCTAGATTGGACCTTGTGAATCTGGTCCTTACCTTATGCTCACCCGGAACTGGTAACTCTGGTCACCACCTGGGCCTCACCCTGACTTGGTGATTCTGGACCCATCTGGATTTCACCTAGACCAGGTGAATCTGGACCCCTCTACGCCTCAACTAGAACTGGTGACTCTTGTCCTCAACTTGGCATCACCGGGACCTAATGAATATGCTCCCACCTGCGCCTCATATGGACCTGGTGACTCTGGTTCTTCCTGGGCATCATCGGGACATGGTTACTCTATTCCCCACTGGGACTGACCTGATCCTGGTAACTCTTGTCCTGACTTTGGCCTCTTCTGTACCAGGTGACTCTGGCTCAAACTGTGCCTCACCTGTAACTGGTGGCTCTGATCCTAAGCATGGTCTCACCTGACCTGCTGACTGCGGTTCCCATGGGGACCTCACCTGGACCTCATGTCTCGGGTCCCTCTTGGGCCTCACCAGGACCTGGTGTCTCTGGTAACCATCTATGTAGCATCAGGTTATGGTTACACTGTTCACTATCAGGGACTCTGGTCCCCATCTGGATGTCACCTGGACCAGGTGATTCTGGTACCCCTCTAGGCCTCAACCAGTTCTGGTGACTCTGGTCCTCAACTGGGCCTCACATGGACCTAGTGAATATGCTCCATCTGGGCCTCATTTGGACCTGGTGACTCTGGTCCCTACGTGGGCAACATCGCGACCTGGTTCCACATAATGGTCTGCAGATTGGCCTCTTCTTGACCTGGTAACTCTGGTCCCTACCTGGGCATCATCGGGACACGGTTCCTCTGCATGGCCTGCAGGTTGGCGTCACCTGGACCTCGTACCTCTGGTCCCTACCTGGACATCATCGGGACACGGTTCCTCTGCATCGCCTGCAGGTTGGCCTCACGTAGACCTGGTGAGTGGGCTTGCCACCTGGGCCTCAACCATACCTGGTGACACAGGTCTCAAGTGGGCCTCACTTGGACCTGGGGAATCTGGTCCTTACCTGGTCCTCACCCGGAACTGGTAACCCTTGTCACCAAATGGGAATCACCTGGACCTCGTGAATCTGGTCCCCATCTGGGCCTCACCCATTCCTGGTGACTTTGATCCTCACCTGGACCTGATTGCTGTGGACTCCTTCTTGGCCTCACCTGGAACTTGTGACTCTGCTCCTAACTGGGCCTCACCCAGATCTGGTAACTCTGGTCCTCACCTGTGGACCATTATGACCTGGATACTCTTTTCCACACCTGAACCTCACCTGGACATGATGACTCTGGATGCCCTCTGGGCCTCACCCTGACATGGTGACTCTGGTCCCCATCTGGATGTCCCCTAGACCAGGTGAATCTGGTACCCCTCTAGGCGTCAACTAGACCTGGTGACTCTGGTCCTCATCTGGGCCTCACCTGAACCTAGTGAATATTCTACCCACCTGCGCCTCGCTGTACCTGGTGACTCTGATTCTACCTGGGCATCATTGGGACATGGTTACTGTATTACCCACTGGGACTGACCTGATCCTGGTAACTCTGGTCCTGACTTTGGCCTCTTCTGTACCAGGTGACTCTGGCTCCACCTGGGCCTCACCTGTACCTGGTAACTCTGATCCTAAGCATGGGCTCACCTGACCTGGTGACTGTGATTCCCATCGGGACCTCATTTGGACCTCATGTCTCCGGTTACACCTGGGCCTCATCAGGACCTGGTGTCTCTGGTACCCACCTGGGTAGCATCAGGATATGGTTACACGGTTCACTAACACTCATCCAGGCGGACCTAATAACTCTGGTCTTCACCTGGGGCACACGAGGACATGGTGACACCGGTTACCACCTGGGTCTCATCTGGACATGGTGAGTCGGATCCCCACCTGGTCCTCACCTGTAACTGGTGATCCTCGTTCCCATATGGACATCATGTGGACCTGGTGGCTGCAGTGTTTCTAGCTTCTCATGTACCTCGTGACTCTGGTCCCCACCAGAGCCTCACCGGGACCTGGTGAGTGTGGTTGCCACCGCACCTCACCTGGACCTGGTGATTCGGGTCTGCACCTGAGACTACCCTGGATCTGGTGACTGTGGTCCCCACCTGGGCTTCACTTGGATTGGGGACTCCGGTCCCCATCTGGGCCTCACCTGGCCCTGATGATCATGGTCCCCAACTGGGCAAAATGGGGACCCGGTGAGTGTGTTCCACAACTGGACCTCACCTAGACCATGTGACTCTGGTTCCCCTCTGGGTCTCACCATGCACTAGTGACTGTGAACCCCACATTGGCTTTACTGGGACCTGCTGTCCCTGGTTGCCACCTACGCCTGACCTCGAACTGTTGACTCTGGTTCTTTCAAGGGCCTCCCCTGTACCTGGTGATCCTGGTCCGCACCTGGGCCTCACCTGGACGTGGTGACTCTTGTCACCACCGGGGACTCACCTGGACCTGCTTACTGTGTTCCACTCCTGGGCATCAGGTAGACCTGTTCACTATGGTCCCGAAGCCGGACTCACATGGACCTGTTGCCTCTGATCTCCACCGGGGCCTCACGTGTACCTGGTAACTCTGGTCCTCACCTGGGCCTCATCTGGACCTAGTGACTCTGGTCCCCACCTGGGCTTCACCTGGATCTGATGACTCTGGTCCCCACCTGGAATTCACCTGGATCTGGTGACCCTGGTCCCCACATGGACCTCATCTGGATCTGGTGACTCTGGTCCTCAGTATGGCCTCACCTGGACCTGGTGTCTCTCATCCCCACTTTGACCTAACTCAGAACTACTGAATCTTGCCCCATCTAGGCCGCACAAAGACCTGGTGACTCTTGTCCCCAGCTATGCCTCAATTCGACCTGATGAATCTGGTCCTCACAGGGGCCTCACATGGACCTAGGAGTCAGCTAGATAGAGTGGCTCTGGTTCCCACAAGGGGCTCACCTGATACTGCTGACTGTGGTCTTATTCTATGCCTCACCAAGACCTAGTGATTCTGTTCCCCATCTGGGACTCCATGGCCATAGTGACTCTGATCCTCACCCAGGCATCATTGGGACCTGGATACTCTATTCCACACTGGGCCTCACTTTGACCAGGGACCTCTGGTCCCATTCTGGGCCTCAAACTAAACTGGTTACTCTGCTTCCCCCTCTGGGACTCACCCTTACCTGGTGACTCGGGTTACCCCTTGGGCTTCACTTGCGCCTGGTGAATATGGTCTTAGCTGGTCCGCACTTGGATGTGGTGACTGGTCGCCACCTGGGCCTCACCTGGACTTGGTAAATCCTGTTGCCACCTGCGCCTCACCTGGACCTTGTGACTGTGGTCCCACCTGGACCCCACCGGGATCTGGTGTCTCTGGTTCCCATATGGGGCTCTCCTGGACCTGGTTCCTGTGGTCTCCATCTGACCTCACCTGGAACACAATGACTCTGATCCATATTTGGGCCTCTCCTGTACCTGTTGACTCTGGTCCTTACCTGGGCATCATTGGGACCTGGATACTCTCTTATATGTCTTGGCCCCAACTGGCCCTGGTGACTGTGGTCCCACATGGGCCTCACCTGGACAGATTACTGGTTCCCACAGGGACCTCACCTGGACCTGGTGACTCAGGTCCTCATATGGGCATCATGGGACCTGGTTTCAGTTCTACATCGGGGCCTCACCTGGACCTAGTGATTCTCGTCCCCCTCTGGGCCTCACCCTGACGTGGAGACTCTGGTCCCCACCTGGATATCACCAGAACCGTGGGACTCTGGTCCCCCTCTGGGACACACCCGGAGCTGGGGACACTGGTCCTCAGCTGAGCCTCAACAGGACCTGGTGAATCTCCTCCTCACTTAGGCCTCGTCTGGACCTTGTGACTCTTTTCCCACCTGGCAGCAATCGGACATGGTTACTCTGTTTCGCACCTGGGCCTCACATGGACATGATAACTTATCTCCGCACTTTGGCCTCAACTGGTCCTGATGTCCCTAGTCCCCCAACCAAGGCCTCAATTTGGACCTGGAGACTGTCGTCCCCATCTGGGTCTCACCTGGACCTGGTGACTCTCGTTCCCACATGAACCACACCTGGACCTGGTGCCTGTGGTGTACTTGTAGACTCACATTTACCTGGTGACTCCGGTCCCCACTAGGGCCTCACCTGGATCTGGTGACCTCGGCCTGCAGGTTGGCCTCACTTTGACCTGGTGAGTGGGGTTGCCACCTGGGCCTCACCCAAACCTGGTGACTGATGTTCCCACGTGGGCCTCTTTGACATGTTAATCTGGTCCTTCCTGGTCCTCTCCCAGACCCGGGGACTCTGCTCACCACCTGGGCCTCACCTGGAGCTGGTGAATCTGGTCCCCATCTGGGCCTCACCCATTCCTGGTGACCTTGTTCGCCACCTGGACCTGATTGTTGTGGACTCCTTCTTGGCCTCACCTGGAACTGGAGACTCTGATCGTAACTCCACGTCACCCAGATCTGGTGACTCTGGTCCTCACCTGGGCATCATTGGTACCTGGTCACTCTGTTCCACACCTGAGCCTCACCTGGACATGATGACTCTGGAACCTCTCTGGGCCTCACCCTGACCTGGTGACCCTTTTCCCCATCTGGATGTCACCTGGTCCAGGGGATTCTGGTACTCTTCTAGGACTCAATCAGATCTGGTGACTGTGATCCTAAACTGGGCCTCACCTGGACCTAGTGAATATGCTCCATCTGGGCCTCATTTGGACCTGGTGACTCTGATACCTACCTGGGAATCATCGGGACATATTCCACTGCATGGCCTGCAGGTTGGCCTCACCTGGACCTGAGAACTCTAGTCCCTACCTCGGCATCATCTGGACATTGTTCCTCTGCATGGCTTGCAGGTTGGCCTCACTTGTTTCTGGTGAGGGGGGTTGTCACATGGGCCTCACACATGCCTGGTGACACAGGTCCCCACTTGGGCCTCACTTGGACCTGGTGACTCTGGTCCTTACCTGGTCCTCACCCGGAACTCGTAACTCTGTTCACCACCTGGGAATAACCTGGACCTGGTGACTCTAGTCCCCATCTGGATGTCACCTGGACCAGGTGTTTCTGGTACCCCTCTAGGCCTCAACCAGAACTGGTGACTCTGGTCCTCAACTGGGCCTCACTGGGACCTAGTGAACATGCTCCCCACCTGCGCCTCATCTGGACCTGGTGACTCTGGTTCTACCTGGGCATCATCTGGACCTGGTTACTCTATTCCCCACTGGGACTGACCTGATCCTGGTAACATTGGTCCTGACTTTGGCCTCTTCTGTACTTAGTGACTCTGGCTCCACCTGGGCCTCAGCTGTAACTGGTGACTCTGATCCTAAGCATGGCCTCACCTGACCTGGTGACTGTGGTTCCCATCAGGACCTCACCTGGACCTCATGTCTCTGGTCCAACCTGGGCCTCACCAGGACCTGGTGTCTCAGGTACCATCCTTGGTTGCATCAGGATATGGTTACACTGTTCACTAACAGTGACCCAGCCGGACCTATTAACTCTGGTCTTCACCTGGGCCACACCTGGACATGGTGACACTCGTTCCCACCTGGGTCTCACCTGGACATGATGAGTCTTATCCCCACCTGGTCCTCACCTGTAACTTGTGATTCTCGTTCCCACATGGACATCATGTGGACCTTGTGGCTGCAGTGTTTCTAGCTTCTCATGTACCTCGTGACTCTGGTCCCCACCAGGGACTCACCGGGACCTGGTGAGTGTAGTTTCCACCTGCACCTCACCTGGACCTGGTGATTCTGGTCTGCACCTGAGACTACCCTGGATCTGGTGACTGTGGTCCCCACCTGGACATCACCTGGATTTAGGCACTCCGGTCCCCATCTGGGCCTCACCTGGCCCTGTTGATCAAGGTCTCATCTGGGCAAAATTGGGACCCGGTGACTGTTTTCCACAACTGGACCTCACCTGGACCATGTGACACTGGTTCCCCTCTGGGCCTCACCGTACCCTAGTGACTGTGAACCCCACTTTAGCTTGACTTGGACCTGCTGACCCTGGTTGCCACCTGCGCCTGACCTCGAACTGTTGACTCTGGTTCTTTCAAGGGCCTCCCCTGGACCTGGTGATCCTGGTCCCCACCTGGGACTTACCTGAACGTGGTGACCCTTGTCACCACCGAGGACTCACCTGGACCTGCTTACTGTGTTCCACACCTGGGCCACAAGTATACCTGATCACCATGGTCCCCAAGACAGAATCACATGGACCTGTTGCCTCTGATCCCCACCGGGGCCTCACGTGTACCTGGTAACTCTGGTCCTCACCTGGGTCTCATCTGGACCTAGTGACTCTCTTCCCCACCTGGGCTTCACCTGGTTCTGGTCACTCTGGTCCCCACCTGGAATTCACCTGGATCTGGTGACTCTGGTCCCCACCTGGACCTCACCTGGATCTGGTGACTCTGGTCCTCAGTATGGCCTCACCTGGACCTAGTGTCTCTCATCCCCACTTTGACCTAACTCAGAACTGCTGAATCTTGCCCCATCTAGGCCGCACCCAGACCTGATGACTCTTGTCCCCAGCTATGCCTCAATTCGACCTGATGAATCTGGTCCTAACGTGGGCCTCACATGGACCTGGGACTCAGCTGCATAGAGTGGCGCTGGTTCCCACAAGCGGCTCACCTGATACTGGTGACTGTGGTCTTATTCTATGCCTCAACAGGAACTAGTGATTTTGTTCCCCATCTGGGCCTGCATGGCCTTAGTGACTCTGGTCCTCACCCAGGCATCATTCGGACCTGGATACTCTATTCCACACCTGGGCCTCACTTTGACCCGGGATCTCTGGTCCCATTATGGGCCTCAAACTAAACTGGTTACTCTGGTTGCCCCTCTGGGCCTCACCCTTAGCTGGTGACTCTAGTCACCCCATGGGCTTCACTTGGGGCTGGTGAATCTGGACCTTAGCTGGTTTTCACCTGGATGTGGTGACTGGTCGCCACCTGGGCCTCACCTGGACTTGGTAAATCCTGTTGCCACCTGCACCTTACCTTGACCTTGTGACTGTGGTCCCACCTGAACCTCACCTGGATCTGGTGGCTCTGGTTCCCATATGGGGCTCTCCTGGACCTGGTTCCTGTGGTCTCCATCTGGCCTCACCTGGAACTCAATGACTCTGATCCATATTTGGGCCTCTCCTGAACCTGTTGACTCTGGTCCTTACCTGGGCATCATTGGGACCTGGATACTCTCTTATATACCTGGGCCTCACTTGGACCTGGTGACTGTGGTCCCACCTGGGCCTCACCTGGACGGGGTGACTGGTTCCTGCAGGGACCTCACCTGGACCTGGTGACTCAGGTCCTCATATGGGCATCATGGGACCTGGTTTCTCATTTCCACATCGGGACCTCATCTGGACCTACTGACTCTCGTCCCCCTCTGGGCCTCACCATGACGTGGTGACTCTTGTCCCCACCTGGATATCACCAGAACCGGGTGACTCTGGTCCCCTTCTGGGACTCACCCGGAGCTGGGGACACTGGTCATCAACTGAGCCTCAACAGGACCTGGTGAATCTACTCCTCACTTAGGCCTCATCTGGACCTTGTGACTCTTTTCCCACCTGGCATCAATGGGACACGGTTACTCTGTTCCCCACCTGGGCCTAACCTCCACACGATAACTTTGCTCCACACTTTGGCCTCAAATGGTCCTGATGACTCTCGTCCCCCCACCTAGGCCACAATCTGGACCTGGTGACTGTGGTCCCCACCAGGCTCTCACCTGGAGATGGTGACTCTCGTTCCCACATGAACCACACCTGGACCTGGTGACTGTGGTGTTCTTGTAGACTCACATTTACCTGGAGACTCTGGTCCCCACCTGGATCTGGTGACTCTTGCCTACAGGTTGTCCTCACCTGGACCTGGTAACTCTAGTCCCTAGATGGGCATCTTCGGGACGTGGTTCCACTGCAAGTCCTGCAGGATGGCCTCACCTGGACCTGGTGAGTGGGGTTACCACTTGGGCCTCACCCATACTAGGTGACACAGGTCCCCACGTGGGTCTAACTTGGATCTGGTGTATCTGGTAATTCTGGTCACCACCTGAGAATCACCTGGACTTGGTGAATCTGGTAAATCTGGTCACCACCTGGGAATCACGTGGACCTGGTGAATCTGGTCCCCATCTGGGCTTCACCCAGTCCTGATGACTTTGTTCCGCACCTGGACCTGATTGCTGTGGACTCCTTCTTGACCTCACCTGGAACTGGTGACTCTGATCCTAACTGGACCTCACCCAGATATGGTGACTCTGGTCCTCACCTATGGAAAATTATGACCTGGATACTCTCTTCCACACCGGAGTCACACCTGCACATGATGACTCTGGAACCTCTCTAGGCCTCACCCTGACCTGGTGATTGTGGTCCCCATCTGGATTTCACCTGGTCCAGGTGATTCTGGTACCCCTATAGGGTCAACCAGATCTGGTGACTCTGGTCCTCACCTGGGCCTCACCTGGACCTAGTGAATATAATCCATCTGGGCCTCTTTGGACCTGGAACTCTGGTCCCTACCTGGGCATCATCGGAACATGGTTACTCTGCATTGCCTGCAGGTTGGACTCACCTGGACCTGGTGAGTGTGGTTGCCACCTGGGTCTCACCCATACCTGGTGACAAGGGTCCCCACATGGGCCACACTTCGACCTGGTGAATCTGGTCCTTACCTGGTCCTCACCCGGAACTGGTAACTCCGGTCATCATCTGGGAATCTCCTGGACCTTGTGAATCTGGTCCCCATCTGGGCCTCCCCAGTCCTGGCGACTTTGTTCCCCACCTGGACCTGATTGCTGTGGACTCCTTCTTGGCCTCACCTGGAACTAGTTACTCTGATCCTAAGTGGGCCTCACATAAATCTGCTGAATCTGGTCTTAACCTGTGGACCATTACGACCTGGATACTCTGTTCCACACGTGAGCCTCACCTGGACATGATGACTCTGGATCCCCTCTGGGCCTCACCCTGACATGGTTACTCTGGTCCCCATCTGGATGTCACCTAACCAGGTGAATCTGGTACCCCTCTAGGCCTCACCTAGACCTGGTGACTCTGGTCCTCAACTGGGCCTCACCTGGACCTAGTGAATATGCTCCATCTGGGTCTCCTTTGGACCTGGTGACTCTGGTCCCTATCTGGGCATCATCAGGACATGGTTCCTCTGCATGGCCTGCAGGTTGGCCTCACCTGGACCTGGTGAGTGGCGTTGTCACCTTGGCCTCACCCAAGCCTGGTGACACAGGTCCCCACGTGGGTCTCACTTGGACCTTGTGAATCTGGTCTTACCTGGTCCTCACCCGGAACTCCTAACTCGGGTCACCACTTGGGAATCACATGAACCTGGTTAATCTGGTCCCCATCTGGTCCTCATCCAGTCCTGGTGACTTTATCAACCCACCTGGACTTGATTGCTGTAGACTCCTTCTTGGCCTCACCTGGAACTGGTGACTCTGAATCTAACTGGGCCTCACCCATATCTGGTGACTCTGGTCCTCACCTATGGACCATTATGACCTGGATACTCTGTTCCACACCTGAGCCTCACCCTGACATGATGACTCTGGTCCCCATCAGGATGTCACCTAGACTAGGTGAATCTGGTATCCCTCTAGGCGTCAACTTGACCTGGTGACTCTGGTCCTCAACTGGGCCTCACGGGGACCTAGTGAACATGCTCCCCACCTGTGCCTCATCTGTACCTGGTGACTCTGGTTCTATCTGGGCATCATCGAGACATGGTTACTCTATTCCCCACTGGGACTGACCTAATCCTGGTAACTCTGGTCTTGACTTTGGCCTCTTCTATACCAGGTGACTGTGGCTCCACCTGGGCCTCACCCGTAACTGGTGACTCTGATCCTAAGCATGGCCTCACCTGACCTGGTGACTGTGGTTCCCATCGGGACCTCACCTGGACCTCATGTCTCCGGTCCCACCTGGGCCTTACCAGGACCTGGTGTCTCTGGTACCCACATGGGTAGCATCAGGATATGGTTACACTGTTCACTAACAGTGACACAGCCGGACCTATTAACTCTAGTCTTCACCTGGGCCACACCTGGACATGGTGACACTGGTTCCCACATGGGCCTCACCTGGACATTGTAAGTCGGATCCCCACCTGGTCCTCACCTGTAACTGGAGATTCTCGTTCCCACATGGACATCATGTGGACCTGGTGGCTGCAGTGTTTCTAGGTTCTCATGTACCCCGTGACTCTGGTAACCACCAGGGCCTCACCAGGACCTGGTGAGTGTGGTTGCCACCTGCACCTCACCTGGACCTGGTGATTCTGGTCTGCACCTGAGGCTACCCTGGATCTGGTGACTGTGGTCCCCACCTGGGCTTCACCTGGAATTGGGGACCCCGGTCCCCATCTGGGCCTCACCGGGCCCTTTTGACCATGGTCCTCAACTGGGCAAAATTTGGGACCCGGTGACTGTGTTCCACAACTGGACCTCACCTGGACAGGTGTTTCTGGTCCCCCTCTGGGTCTCACCGTGCCCTAGGGACTGTGAACCCACTTTGGCCTCACTTGGACCTGCTGACCCTGGTTGCCACCTGCGCCTGACCTCGAACTGTTGACTCTGGTTCTTTCAAGGGCCTCCCCTGGACCTGGTGATCCAGGTC
The DNA here is from genome assembly GCF_011100685.1 of Canis lupus familiaris. Classification (NCBI taxonomy): domain Eukaryota; kingdom Metazoa; phylum Chordata; class Mammalia; order Carnivora; family Canidae; genus Canis; species Canis lupus. Next base: position 108,799 of record NW_023330703.1, on the reverse strand, counting down.
CCCACCTGGGCCTCACCTGGACGTGGTGACCCTTGTCACCACTGGGGACTCACCTGGACCTGGTTACAGTGTTCCACACCTGGGCCTCAAGTAGACCTGTTGACCATGGTCCCCAAGCTGGCCTCACATGGACCTGTTGCCTCTGATCCCCACCGGGGCCTCACGTGTACCTGGTAACTCTGGTCCTCCCCTGGGCCTCATCTGCACCTAGTGACTCTGCTCCCCACCTGGGCTTCACCTCGATCTGGTTACTGGTCCCCACCGGGACTTGACCTGGATCTGGTGACTCTGGTCCCCACCTGGACCTCTCCTGGACCTGGCGACTCTCTTTCCAACATGCACCTCACCTGGATCTGGTGACTCTGGTCCTCAGTTTGGCCTCACCTTGACCTGGTGACTCAGGTCCTCATATGGGCATCATGGAACCTGGTTTCTCAGTTCCTCATCGGGGCCTCACCTGGACCTAGTGATTCTCGTCCCCCTCTGGGCTTCTCTCTGACGTGGTGACTCTGGTCCCCACCTGGATATCACCAGAACCGGGTGACTCTGGTCCCCCTCTGGGACTCACCCGGAGCTGGGGACACTGGTCCTAAACTGGGCCTCAACAGGACTTGGTGAATCTACTCCTCAATTAGACCTCATCTGTACCTTGTGACTCTTTTCCCACCTGGCATCAATGGGACATGATTTCTCTGTTCACCACCTGGGGCTCACCTGGACATGATAACTTTGCTCCACACTTTGGCCTCAACTGGTCCTGATGACTCTGGTTCCCCCACCTAGGCCTCAATCTGGACCTGGTGACTGTGGTCCCCACCTGGGTCTCACCTGGACCTGGTGACTCTCGTTCCCACATAAACTAAACCTGGACCTGGTGACTGTGGTGTACTTGTAGACTCACATTTTCGTGGTGACTCCGGTACCCACTAGGGCCTCACCTGGATCTGGTGACTCTGGCCTGCAGGTTGGGCTCGCCTGGACCTGGTGAGTGGGGTTGACACCTGGGCCTCACACATACCTGGTGACTCAGGTCTCCACGTGGGCCTCTTCGACCTGGTGAATCTTGTTCTTACCTGGTCCTTTCCCAGGCCCGGGGACTCTGGTTACCACCTGGTTCTCCCCTGTACCTGGTGATCCTGGTCCCCAATTGGTCCTCAACTGGACGTGGTGACTCTTCTCACCACCGGGGACTCACCTGGACATGATTACTTTGTTCCACACCTGGGCCTCACAAAGACCTGTTGACGATGGTCCCCAAGCCGGCCTCACGTGGACCTTTTGGCTCTGATCCCCACCGGGGGCTCATGTGTATCTGGTAACTTTGATCCTCACCTGGGCCTCATCTGGACCTAGTGACTCTGGTCCCCACCTGGGCTTCACCTGGATCTGGTGACTCTGGTCCCCACCTGGACTTCACCTGGATCTGGTGACTCTGGTCCCCACCTGGACCTCTCCTGGACCTGGTGACTCTCTTTCCAACATGGACCTCACCTTGATCTGGTGACTCTGGTCCTCACTTTGGCCTCACTTGGACTGGTGTCTCTCGTCCCCACTTTGACCTAACTGAGAACTGCTGAATCTTGCCCCACCTAGGCCGCACAGAGACCTGGGGACTCTTGTCCCCAGCTATGCCTCAATTCGACCTGATGAATCTGGTCCTGACGTGGGGCTCACATGGACCTAGGGCTCAGCTGGATAGAGTGGCTCTGGTTTCCACAAGGGGCACACCTGATACTGGTGATTGTGGTCTTATTCTATGCCTCACCAGGACCTAGTGATTCTGTTCCCCATCTGGGCCTGCGTGGCCCTAGTACTCTGGTCCTCACCCAGGCATCATTGGGACCTGGATACTCTATTCCACATCTGGGCCTCACTTTGACCAGGGACCTCTGGTCCTATTCTGGGCCTCAAACTGAACTGGTTACTCTGGTTCCCCGCTGGGCCTCACCCTTACCTGGTGACTCTGGTCACCCCTTGGGCTTCACTTGGGCCTGGTGAATCTGGTCCTTAGCTGCTCCGCATCTGGATCTGGTGACTGGTGGCCACCTGGGCCTCACCTGGACTTGGTGAATCCTGTTGCCACCTGCGCCTCACCTGGACCTTCTGACTGTGGTCCCAACTGGATCTCACCTGGATCTGGTGGCTCTGGTTCCCATATGGGGCTCTCCTGGACCTTGTTCCTGTGGTCTCCATCTGGCCTCACCTGGAACACAATGACTCTGATCCATATTTGGGCCTCTCCTGCACCTGTTGACTCTGGTCCTTACCTGGGCATCATTGGGACCTGGATACTCTCTATATACCTGGGCCTCACCTGGACCTGGTGACTGTGGTCCCACCTGGGCCTCTCCTGGACGAGGTGACTGGTTCCCACAGGGACCTCACCTGGACCTGGTGACTCAGGTCCTCATATGGGCATCATGGGACCAGGGTTCTCAGTTCCACATCGGGGTCTCATCTGTACCTAGTGATTCTCGTCCCCCTCTGTGCCTCACCCTGATATGGTGACTCTGCTCCCCACCTGGATGTCACCAGAACCGCGTGACACTGGTCACCCTCTGGGAGTCACCCGGAGCTGGGGACACTGCTCCTCAACTGGGCCTCAACAGGACCTGGTGCATCTGTCCTCACTAAGGCCTCGTCTGGACCTTGTGAATCTTTTCCCACCTGGCATCAATGGGACATGGTTACTCTTCCCACCTGGGCCTCACATGGACATGATAACTTTGCTCCACACTTTGGCCTCAACTGGTCCTGATGATTCTGGTCCCCCGACCTAGGCCTCAATCTGGACCTGGTGACTGTGGTCCCCACCTGGGTCTCACCTGGACCTGGTGACTCTCGTTCCCACATGAACCACACCAGGTCCTGGTGACTGGGTTGTTCTTGTAGAATCACTTTTAACTGGTGACTCCAGGCCCCACTAGGGCCTCACGTGAATCGGGGGACTTGGCCTGCAGGTTGGCCTCACATGGACCTGGTTAGTGGGGATGCCACTTGGGTCTCACCCATACTTGGTCACTCACGTCTCCACCTGTGCCTCTTGGACCTGGTGAATCTGGTCCTTACCTTGTCCTCTCCCAGACCCGGGGACTCTGGTCACCACGTGGGCCTCACCTGGACCTGGTGATTCCGGTCCCCATCTGGGCCTCACTCAGTCCTGGTGACTTTGTTCCCCACCTTGACCTGATTGCTGTGGACTCTTTCATGGCCTCACCTGGACCTGGTGACTCTGATCCTATCTGCTTGTCACCCAGATCTGGTGACTCTGGTCCTCACCTGGGCATCATTGGTACCTGGTGACTCTGTTCCACACCTGAGCCTCACCTGGACATGAGGCTCTGGACTCTCGAACCACTCTGGGCCTAACCCTGACCTGGTGACTCTGGTCTCCATCTGGATGTCACATGGACCAGGTGATTCTGGTACCCCTCTCAGCCTCAACCAGTTCTGGTGACTCTGGTCCTCAACTGGGCCTCACCTGGACCTAGTGAATATGCTCCATCTGGGCCTCTTTTGGACCTGGTGACTCTGGTCCCTACCTGGGCATCATCGGGACATGGATCCACTGCATGGCCTGTAGGTTGGCCTCAGCTGGACCTGGTAACTCTGGTCCCTACCTGGGCATCATCGGGACACGGTTCTTCTGCATGGCCTCCAGGTTGGCCTCACCTGGACCTAGGGAGTGGGGTTGCCCCCTGGGACTCACCCATACCTGGTGACACAGGTCCACACCTGGGCCTCACTTGGACGTGGTGAATCTGGTCCTTACCTGGTCCTCACCCGGAACTCCTAACTCGGGTCACCACCTGGGAATCACATGAACCTGGTTAATCTGGTCCCCATCTGGTCCTCATCCAGTCCTGGTGACTTTGTCACCCCACCTGTACCTGATTGCTGTGGACTCCTTCTTGGCCTCACCTGGAACTGGTGACTCTGATCCTTACTGGGCCTCACCCAGATCTGGTGACTCTGGTCCTCACCTATGGACTATTAGGACCTGGATACTCTGTTCCACACCTGAGCCTCACCTGGACATGATGACTCTGGATCCCCTCTGGGCCTCACCCTGACATGATGACTCTGGTCCCCATCAGGATGTCACCTAGACTAGGTGAATCTGGTATCCCTCTAGGACTCAACTTGTCCTGGTGACTCTGGTCCTGAACTGGGCCTCACGGGGACCTAGTGAACATGCTCCCCACTTGCGCCTCATCTGGATCTGGTGACTCTGGTTCTACAATGGAATCACTGGGACCTGGATACTCTCTTATATACCTGGGCCTCACCTGGACCTGGTGACTGTGATCCCACCTGGGCCTCACCTGGACGAGGTGACTGGTTCCCACAGGGACCTCACCTGGACCTGGTGACTCAGATCCTCATATGGGCATCATGGGACCTGGTTTCTGAGTTCCACATCGGGGCCTCACCTGGACGACTCTGACTCTGGTCCCCACCTGGATATCACCAGGACCGGGAGACTCTGGTCCCCCTCTGGGAATCACCCGGGGCTGTCGACACTTGTCCTCAGCTGGGCCTCAACAGGACCTGGTGAATCTACTCCTCACTTAGGCCTCGTCTGGACCTTGTGACTCTTTTCCCACCTGGCATCAATGGGACATGGTTACTCTGTTTCCCACCTGGGTCTAACCTGGACATGATTACTTTGCTCCACACTTTGGCATCAACAAGTCCTGATGACTCTAGTCCCCCTACCTAGTCCTCAATCTGGACCTGGGGACTATGGTCCCCACCTGGGTCTCACCTGGACCTGGTGAATCTCGTTCCCACATGAACCACACCTGGACCTGGTGACTGTGGTGTTCTTGTAGACTCACATTTACCTGGTGACTCCGGTCCCCACTAGGGCCTCACCTGGATCTGGTGACTCTGGCCTGCAGGTTGGCCTCACCTGGACCTGGTGAGTGGGTTGCCTCTAGGGCCTCACCCATACCTGGTGACTCAGGTCTCCATGTGAGCCTCTTGGACCTGGTGAATCTGGTCCTTACCTGGTCCTCTCCCAGACCCGATGACTCTGGTCACCACCTGGGCCTCACCTGGATCTGGTGAATCTGGTCCCAATCTGGGCCTCACCCATTCTTGATGACTTTGTTCCACACCTTGACCTGATTGCTGTGGACTCTTTCTTGGCCTCACCTGGAACTGGTGACTCTGATCCTATCTGCGCGTCACCGAGACCTGTTGACTCTGGTCCTTACCTGGGCATCATTCGTTCCTGGTGACTCTGTTCCACACCTGAGCCTCACCTGGTCATGATGACTCTGGAACTTCTCTGGGCCTCACCCTGACCTGGTGACTCTGGTCCCCATTAGGACGTAACCTGGACTGGGTGATTCTGGTTCCCATCTAGGCCTCAAGCAGATCTGGTGATTCTGGTCCTCAACTGGGCCTCACGTGGACTTAGTGAATATGCTCCATCTTGGCCTCATTTGGACCTGGTGACTCGGGTCCCTAACTAGGCATCATCGGGACATGGTTCTGCGCATCGCCTGCAGGTTGGCCTCACCTGAACCTGGTGAGTGGGATTGCCACCTGTGGCTCACCGATACCTGGTGACTCAGGTCCCCACGTGGGCCTCTTGGACCTGGTGAATCTGGTCCTTACCTCGTCTTCTCCCAACCTGGGGACTCTGGTCATCACCTGGGCCTCACCTGGAGAAGGGAAACTGGTCCCCATCTGGGCCTCACCCAGTCCTGGTTACTTTGTTCCCCACCTGGAACTGATTGCTGTGGACTCTTTCTTTGCCTCACCTGCAACTGGTGACTCTGATCCTATCTGCGCGTCACCCAGATCTGTTGATTCTGGTCCTCATGTGGGCATCTTGGTACCTGGTGACTCAGTTCCACACCTGAGCCTCACCTGGACATGATGACTCTGGAACCTCTCTGGGCCTCACCCTGTCCTGGTGACTCTGGTCCCCATCTGGATGTCACCTGGACCAGGTGATTTTGGTACCCCTCTGAGCCTCAACCAGATCTGGTGACTCTGGTCCTCAACTGGGCCTCACCTGGACCTAGTGAATATGCTCCATCTGGGCCTCATTTGGACCTGGTGACTCTGGTCCCTCCCTCGGCATCATCGGTAAATGGTTCCACTGCATGGCCTGCAGGTTGACATCACCTGGACCTGGTAACTCTGGTTCCTACATGGGCATCATCGGGACACGGTTCCTCTGCATGGCGCGAAAGATGGCCTCTCCTGGACCTGGTGAGTGTGGTTGCCACCTGTGCCTCACCCGTACCTGGGGACACAGGCCCCTCGTCGGCCTCTTGGACCTGGTGAATCTGGTCCTTACCTGGTCGTCTCCCATACCCGGGGTCTCTGGTCACCCCCTGGGCCTCACCTGGACCTGGTCAATCTGGTCCCCATCTGGGCATCACCCAGTCCTGGTGACTTTGTTCCCCACCTGGATGATTGCTGTGAACAATTTCTTGGCCTCACCTTGAACTGGTGACTCTGATCCTATCTGCGCATTACCCAGACCTGGTGACTCTGGTCCTCACCTGGGCATCTTTGATACCTGGTGACTCTGTTCCACACCTGAGCCTCACCTGGACATGTTAACTCTGGAACCTCTCTGGGCCTCATCCTGACCTGGTGACTCTGGTCCCCATCTGGATGTCACCTGGACCAGGTGATTCTGGTACCCCTCTAGGCCTCAACCAGGTCTTGTGACTCTGGTACTCCACTGCACCTCACCTGGACCTAGTGAATATGCTCCATCTGGGTCTCATTGGACCTGGTGATTCTGATCCCAACCTCGGCATCATCGGGACATGGTTTTACTGCTTGGCCTGCAGGTTGGCCTCACCTGGACCTGTTAAATCTCGTCCCTACCTGGGCATCATCGGGACATGGTACCTCTGCATGGCCTTCAGGTTCGCCGCACCTGGACCTGGTGAGTGGGGTTGCCACCTGGGCCTCGCCCATGCCTGGTGACACAGGTCCACACGTGGGCCTCACTTGGACCTGGTGAGTGGTTTTGCCACCTGGGCCTCACCCATACCTGGTGACAGAGGTCCCACGTGGGCATCACTTGGACCGGGTGAATCTGGTCCTTACCTGGTCCTCACTCAGAACTGGTAACTCTGGTCACAACCTGGGAATCACCTGGACCGGGTGAATGTGGTCCCCATCTGGGCCTCCCCCAGTCCTGGTGACTTTGTTCCCCACCTGGACCTGATTGCTGTGGACTACTTCTTGGCCTCACCTGGAATTGGCGACTCTCATCCTAACTGGGCCTAGCTCAATCTCCTCACTCTGGTCCTCCCCTGTGGACCACTATGAACAGGATACTCTGTACCACACCTGAGCCTCTCCTGGACATGATGACTCTGGATCCACTCTGGGCCTCACCCTGACGTGGTAACTCTGGTCTCCATGTGGATGTCACCTAGACCAGGTGAATCTGGTACCCCACTAGGCCTCAGTTAGACCTGGTGACTCTGGTCCTCACATAGGCCTCACCGGGACCTAGTGAACATGCTCCCCAACTGTGCCTCATCTGGACCTGTTGACTCTGGTTCTACCTGGGCATCATCGGGACATGGTTACTGTATTCCCCACTGGGACTGACCTGATCCTGGTAACTCTAGTCCTGATTTGGCCTCTTCTTTACCAGGTGACTCTGGATCCACCTTGGGTTCACCGGTAACTGGTGACTCTGATCCTAAGCATGGCCTCACCTGACCTGGTGACTGTGGTTCCCATCGGGACCTCACCTGGACCTCATGTCTCTGGTCCCACCTGGGCCTCACCAGGACCTGGTGTCTCTGGTACCCACCAGGGTAGCATCAGGATACGGTTACACTGTTCACTAACAGTGACCCAGCCAGACCTATTAACTCTGGTCTTCACTTGGGCCACACCTGGACATGGTGACACTGGTTCCCACCTGAGTCTCACCTGGACATGCTGAGTCGGATCCACAACTGGTCCTCCCCTGTAACTGGTGATTCTTGTTCCCACATGGACATCATGTGGACCTGGTGGCTGCAGTGTTTCTAGCTTCTCATGTACCTCGTGACTCTGGTCCCCACCAGGGCCTCACCGGGACCTGGTGAGTGTGGTTGCCACCTGCACCTCACCTGGACCTGGTGATTCTGGTCTGCACCTGAGACAAACCTGGAGCTGGTGACTGTGGTCCCCACCTGGAACTGATTGCTGTGGACTCTTTCTTTGCCTCACCTGGAACTGGTGACTCTGATCCTATCTGCGCGTCACCCAGATCTGGTGACTCTGGTCCTCATCTGGGCATCATTGGTACCTGGTGACTCAGTTCCACCCCTGAACCTCACCTGGACATGATGACTCTGGAACCTCTCTGGGCCTCACCCTGTCCTGGTGACTCTGGTCCCCATCTGGATGTCACCTGGACCAGGTGATTCTGGTACCCCTCTGAGCCTCAACCAGATCTGGTGACTCTGGTCCTCTACTGGGCCTCACCTGGACCTAGTGAATATGCTCCATCTGGGCCTCATTTGGACCTGGTGACTCTGGTCCCTACCTGGGCATCATCGGGACATGGTTCCACTGCATGGCCTGCAGGTTGGCATCACCTGGACCTGGTAACTCTGGTTCCTACATGTACATCATCGGGACACGGTTCCTCTGCATGGCGCGAAGGATGGCCTCTCCTGGACCTGGTGAGTTTGGTTGCAACCTGTGCCTCACCCGTACCTGGGGACACAGGTCCCCGCTTGGGCCTCTTGGACCTGGTGAATCTGGTCCTTACCTGGTCGTCTCCCAGCCCCAGGGTCTCTGGTCACCACCTGGGAATCACCTGGACCTGGTGAATCTGGTCCTGACCAGGGCCTCACCCAGTCCTGGTGACTTTGTTCCCCACCTGGACCTGATTGCTGTGGACTCCTTCTTGGCCTCACCTGTAACTGGTGACTCTGGTCATATCTGCGCGTCACCCAGACCTGGTGACTCTGGTCCTCACCTGGGCATCATTAGTACCCGGTGACTCTGTTCTACACCTGAGCCTCACCTGGACATGATGACTCTGGAACCTCTCTGGGCCTCACCCTTCCCTGGTGACTGTGGTCCCCATCTGGATGTCACCTGGACCAGGGGATTCTTGTACACCTCTCGGCCTCAACCAGATCTGGTGACTCTGGTCCTCAACTGGGCCTCACCTGGACCTAGTGAATATGCTCCATCTGGGCCTCATTTGGACCTGGTGACCCTGGCCTCTAATGGGCATCATCGGGACAAGGTTTCACTGCATGGCCTGCAGGTTGGACTCACCTGGACCTGGTAACTCTGGTCCCTACCTGGGCATCATCGGGACATGGTTCCACTGCATGGCCTGCAGGTTGGCCTCACCTGGACCTGGTAACTCTGGTCCCTACATGGGCATCATCTGGACACGGTTCCTCTCCATCACCTGCAGGTTGGCCTCACCTGGACCTGGTGAGTGGGGTTCCCAATTGTGCCCCACCCATACATGGTGACACAGGTCCCCACGTGGGCCTCAATTGGACCTGGTGAATCTGGTCCTTACCTGGTCCTTCCCCGGAACTGGTAACTCTGGTTACCACCTGGGAATCACCTGGGCCTGGTGAATCTGGTCCCCATCTGGGCCTCATCCAGTCCTGGTGACTTTGTTCCCCACATGGACCTGATTGCTGTGGACGCCTTCCTGGCCTCACCTGGAACTGGTGACTCTGATCCTATCAGCGCGTCACCCAGACCTAGTGAATCTGGTCCTCAACTGGGCATCATTGGTACCTGGTGACTCTGTTCCACACCTGAGACACACCTGGACATGATGACTCTGGATCCCCTCTGGTCCTCTCCCTGACATGGTGAATCTGGTCCCCATCTGGACGGCACCTAGACCAGGTGAATCTGGTACCCCTCTAGGCCTCAACTAGACCTGGTGACTCTGGTCCTCTACTGGGCCTCAACGGGACGTAGTGAATATGCTCCCCAACTTCGCCTCATCTGGACATGGTGACTCTGGCTCCACCTGGGCCTCACCTTAACTGGTGACTCAGATCCAAAGCATGGCCTCTCCTGACCTGGTGACTGTGGTTCCCATCGGGACCTCACCTGGACCTCATGTTTCTGGTCCCACCTGGGCCTCGCCAGGACCTGGTGTCTCTGGTACCCACCTGGGTAGCATCAGGATATGGTTACACTGTTCACTAACAGTGACCCAGCCGGACCTATTAACTCTGGTCTTCACCTGGGCCACACCTGGACATGGTGACACTCGTTCCCACCTGGGTCTCACCTGGAAATGGTGAGTCAGATACCCACCTGGTCCTCCCCTGTAACTGTTGATTCTCGTTCCCACATGGACATCATGTGGACCTGGTGGCTGCGGTGTTTCTAGTTTGTCATGTATCTTGTGACACTGGTCCCCACCAGGGCCTCACCGGGACCTGGTGAGTGTGGTTGCCACCTGCACCTCACCTGGACCTGGTGATTCTGGTCTGCACCTGAGACTACCCTGGATCTGGTGACTGTGGTCCCCACCTGGGCTTCACCTGGATTTGGGGACTCTCGTCCCCATGTGAGGCTCACCAGGCCCTGTTGACCATGGTGTTCAACTGGGCAAAATTGGGACGCGGTGACTGTGTTCCACAACTGGACCTCACCTGGACCACGTGACTCTGGTGCCCCTCTGGGTCTCACCATTCCCTAGTGACTGTGAACCCCACTTTCCCCTGACTTAGACCTGCTGACCCTGGTTGAAACCTGCGCCTGAACTCGAACTGTTGACTCTGGATCTTTCAAGGGCCTCCCCTGTACCTGGTGATCCTGGTCCGAACCTGGGCCTCACCTGGACGTGGTGACTCTTGTCACCATGGGGACTCACCTGGACCTGCTTACTGTGTTCCACTCCTGGGCCTCAAGTAGACCTGTTGACCATGGTCCCCAAGCCGGCCTCACATGGACCTGTTGCCTCTGATCCCCACCGGGGCCTCACGTGTACCTTGTAACTCTGGTCCTCACCTGGGCCTCATCTGGACCTAGAGACTCTGGTCCCCACCTGGGCTTCACCTGGATCTGGAGACTCTGGTCCCCATCTGGACTTCACCTGGATCTGGTGACTCTGGTCCCAATCTGGACCTCTCCTGGACTTGGTGTCTCTCTTGCCCACTTTGACCTAACTCAGAACTGCTGAATCTTGCCCCACCTATTACGCACCCAGACCTAGTGACTCTTGTCCCTAGCTATTCCTCAATTCGACCTGATGAATCTGGTCCTCACGTGGACCTCACATTTACCTGGGACTCAGCTGGAAAGAGTGGCTCTGGTTCCCACTAGGGGCTCACCTGATACTGCTGAATGTGGTCTTATTCTATGCCGCACCAGAAACTAGTGATTCTGTTCCCCATCTGGGCCTGCATGGCCTTAGTGACTCTGGTCCTCACTCAGGCATCATTGGGACCTGGATACTCTATTCCACACCTGGGCCTCACTTTTACCAGGAACCGCTGGTCCCATTCTGGGCCTCAAACTAAACTGGTTACTCTGGTTCCCCCTCTTAACCTCACCCTTACCTGGTGACTCTGGTCACCCCTTGGGCCTCCCCTGGGCCTGGTGACTCTGGCCTGCAGGTTGGCCTCACCTGGACTTGATTAGTGGGATGCCACCTGGGCCTACCCATACCTGGTGACTCAGGTCCCCACATGGGCCTCTTGGACCTGGTGAATCTGGCCCTTACCTGGACTTCTCCCAGACCCGGGGAATCTGGTCACAACATTGGCCTCACCTGGACCTGTTGAATCTGGTCCCCATCTGGGCCTAACCCAGTCCTGGTGACTATGTTCCCCAACTGGACCTGATTGCTCTGGACTCTTTCTTGCCCTCACCTTGAACTGGTGACTCTGATCCGATCTGTGCGTCACCCAGACCTGGTGACTCTCGTCCTCACCTGGGCATCATTGGTACCTGGTTACTCTGTTCCACACCTGAGCCTCACCTGGACATGATGTCTCTGGGACCTCTCTGGGCCTCACCCTGACCTGGTGATCTGGTCCCCATCTGGATGTCACCTGGACCAGGTGATTCTAGAACCCCTCTAGGCCTCAACGAGATCTGGTGACTCTTGTCCTCAAGTGGGCCTCACCTGGACCTAGTGAATATGCTCCATCTGGGCCTCATTTGGACCTGGTGACTCTGGTCACTCACTGGGCATCATATGGAAATGGTTCCACTGCATGGCCTGCTGGTTTGCCTCACCTGGACCTGGTAACTCTGGTCCCTACCTGGGTATCATCGGGACATCTTGACCTGGTGAGTGGGGTTCCCACCTGGATCTTACCCATGCCTGGTGACACAGATCCCCACGTGGGCCTCACTTTGACCTGGTGAATGTGGTCCTTATCTAGTCCTCACCCGGAACTGGTAAATCTGGTCACCACCTGGGCATCACCTAGTCCTGTTGACTTTGTTCCCCACCTGACCTGATTGCTGTGGAGACCTTCTTGGCATTACCTGGAAGTGGTAACTCTGATCCCAACTGGGCCTCTCTCAGATCTGGTGACTCTGGTCCTCACCTGGGCCTCATCTGGACCTAGTGACTCTCGACCCCACCTGGGCTTCAACTGGATCTGGTGACTGTGGTCCCCACCTGGATTTCACATGGAACTAGTGACTCTGGTCCATACCTGAACCTCTCCTGGACCTGGTGACTCACTTTCCAACATGGACCTCACTTGGATCTGGTGACTCTGGTCCTCAGTTTGGCCTCACCTGGACCTGGCGTCTCTCGTCCCCACTTTGACCTAACTCAGAACTGCTGATCTTGCCCCACCTAGGCCGCACACAGACATGGTGACTCTTGTCCCCAGCTATGCCTCAATTCGACCTGATGAATCTGGTCCTCACGTGGGCCTCCATGGACCTGGGACTCAGCTGGATAGAGTGGCTCTGGTTCCCACAAGGGGCTTACCTGATACTGCTGACTGTGGTCTTATTCTATGCCTCACCAGGACCTAGTGATTCTGTTCCCCATCTGGTCCTGCATGGCCCTAGTAACTCTTTTCCTCACACAGGCATCATTGGGATCTGGATACTCTATTCCACATCTGCGCCTCACTTTCACCAGGGACCTAGGGTCCCATTCTGAGCCTCAAACTAAACTGGTTATTCTGGTTCCCCCTCTGGGCGTCACCCCTACCTGGTGACTCTGGTCACCCCTTGGGCTTCACTTGCAGCTGGTGAGTCTGGTCCTTAGCTGTTCCACACCTGGATCTGGTGACCGGTCGCTACCTGGGCCTCACCTGGATATGGTGAAACCTGTTGCCACCTGCGCCTCCTCTGGACCTAGTGACTGTGGTCCCACCCAGACATCACCTGGATCTGGTGGCTCTGGTTCCCATATGGGGCTCTCCTGGACCTGGTTCCTTTGGTCTCCATCTGGCCTCACCTGGAACACAATGACTCTGAACCATATTTGGGCCTCTCCTGGACCTGTTGACTCTGGTCCTTACCTGGGCATCATTGGGACCTGGATACTCTCTTATATACCTGGGCCTCACCTGGACCTGGTGACTGTGGTCCCACCTGGGCCTCACCTGGACGAGGTGACTGGTTCCCACAGAGACCTCACCTGGACCTGGTGACTCAGGTCCTCATATGGGCATCATGGGACCTGGTTTCTCAGTTCCACATCGGGGCCTCACCTGGACCTAGTGATTCTCGTCCCCTCTGGGCCTCACCCTGACGTGGTGACTCTGGTCCCCACCTGGATATCACCAGGACCGGGTGACTCTGGTCCGCATCTGGGACTCACCCGGGGCTGGCGACACTTGTCCTCAGCTGGGCCTCAAAATGACCTGGTGAATCTACTCCTCACTTAGGCCTCGTCTGGACCTTGTGACTCTTTTCCCACCTGGCATCAATGGGACATGGTTACTCTGTTTCCCACCTGGGTCTCACATGGACATGATAACTTTGCTCCACACTTTGGCCTCAACAAGTCCTGATGACTCTGGTCCCCCTACCTAGTTCTCAATCTGGACCTGGTGACTATGGTCCCCACCTGGGTCTCACCTGGACCTGGTGTCTCTCGTTCCCACATGAACCACACCTGGACCTGGTGACTATGGTGTTCTTGTAGACTCATATTTACCTGGTGACTCCGGTCCCCACTAGGGCCTCCCCTGGATCTGGTGACTCTGGCCTGCAGGTTGGCCTCACCTGGACCTGGTGAGTGGGTTGCCACTAGGGCCTCACCCATACCTGGTGACTCAGGTCCCTACGTGAGCCTCTTGGACCTGGTGAATCTGGTCCTTACCTGGTCCTCTCCCAGACCCGATGACTCTGGTCACCACCTGGGCCTCACCTGGACCTGGTGAATCTGGTCCCCATCTGGGCATCACCCAATCCTGGTGAATTTGTTCCCCACCTGGATGATTGCTGTGGACAATTTCTTGGCCTCACCTTGAACTGGTGACTCTGATCCTATCTGCGCATTACCCAGACCTGGTGACTCTGGTCCTCACCTGGGCATCTTTGGTACCTGGTGACTCTGTTCCACACCTGAGCCTCACCTGGACATGTTGACTCTGGAACCTCTCTGGGCCTCATCCTGACCTGGTGACTCTGGTCCCCATCTGGATGTCACCTGGACCAGGTGATTCTGGTACCCTCTAGGCCTCAACCAGGTCTTGGGACTCTGGTACTCCACTGCACCTCACCTGGACCTAGTAAATATGCTCCATCTGGGTCTCATTGGACCTGGTGATTCTGATCCCAACCTCCGCATCATCGGGACATGGTTTCACTGCATGGCCTGCAGGTTGGCCTCACCTGGACCTGTTAAATCTCGTCCTTACCTGGGCATCATCGAGACATGGTTCCACTGCATGGCCTGCAGTTTCGCCTCACCTGGACCTGGTGAGTGGGGTTGCCACATGGGCCTCGCCCATGCCTGGTGACACAGGTCCCCACGTGGGCCTCACTTGGACCTGGTGAATCTGGACTTTACCTGGTCCTCACCCGGAACTGTTAACTCAGGTCACCACCTGGGAATCACCTGGTCCTGGTGAATCTGGTCCCCATCTGGGGTCATCCGTTCCTGGTGACTTTGTTCCCCAACTGGACCTGATTGCTGTGGACTCCTTCTTGGCCTCACCTGGAACTGGTGACTCTGATACTAACTGGGCCTCACCCTCATCTAGTGACTCTGGTCCTCACCTGTGTATCATTATGAACTGGATTCTCTGTTCCACACGTGAGCCTCACCTGGACATGATGACTCTGGATCCCCTCTGGGCCTCAGCCTGACATGGTGACTCTGGTCCCCATCTGGATTTCACCTAGACCAGGTGAACCTTGTAACCCTCTAGGCCTCAACTTGACCTGGTGACTCTGGGCCCCAAGTGGGCCTCACCGGGACCTAGAGAACATGCTCCCCACCTGCGACGCATCTGGGCATGGTGACTCTGGTTTTACCTGGGCATCCTCGGGAAATGGTTACAGTATTCCCCACTGGGACTGACCTGATCATGTCAACTCTGGTCCTGACTTTGTCCTCTTCTGTACCAGGTGACTCTGGATCCACCTTGGGTTCACCGGTAACTGGTGACTCTGATCCTAAGCATGGCTTCACCTGACCTGGTGACTGTGGTTCACATCGGGACCTCCCGTGGATCTCATGTCTCTCGTCCCAAATGGGCCTCACCAGGACCTGGTGTCTCTGGTACCCACCTTGGTAGCATCAGGATACGGTTACACTGTTCACTAACAGTGACCCAGCAGGACCTATTAACTCTGGTCTTCACCTGGGCCACACCTGGACATGTTGACACTGGTTCCCACCTGGGTCTCACCTGGACATGGTGAGTCGCATCCACAACTGGTCCTCCCCTGTAACTGGTGATTCTCGTTCCCACGTGGACATCATGTGGACCTGGTGGCTGCAGTGTTTCTAGCTTCTCATGTACCTCGTGACTCTGGTCCCCACCAGGGCCTCACCGGGACCTGGTGAGTGTGGTTGCCACCTGCACCTCAAGTGGACCTGGTCATTCTGGTCTGCACCTGAGACTACCCTGGATCTGGTGACTGTGGTCCCCACCTGGGCTTCACCTGTTTTGGGGACTCCGCTATCCATCTGGGCCTCACCTGGCCCTGTTGACCATGGTCCTCAACTGGGCAAAATTGGGACCCGGTGACTGTATTCCACAACTGGACCTCACCTGGACCAGGTGATTCTGGTCTCCCTCTGGGTCTCACGACGCCCTAGTGACTGTGAACCCAAGTTTGCCCTGACTTGGACCTGCTGACCCTGGTTGCCACCTGCGCCTGACCTCAAACTGTTGACTCTGGTACTTTCAAGGGCCTCCACTGTACCTGGTGATCCTGGTCCCCACTTGCGCCTCACCTGGACGTGGTGACTCATGTCACAACCGCGTACTCACCTGGACCTGCTTACTGTGTTCCACATCTGGGCCTCAAGTAGACTTGTTGACCATGGTCCCCAAGCCGGACTCACATGACATGTTGCCTCAGATCCCCACCGGGGCCTCACGTGTACCTGGTAACTCTGGCCCTCATCTGGGCCTCATCTGGACCTAGTGACTCTGGTCCCCACCTGGGCTTCACCTGGATCTGGTGACTCTGGTCCCCAACTGTACCTCACCTGGATCTGGTGACTCTGGTCCCCACCTGGACCTCTCCTGCACCTGGTGACTCTCTTTCCAACATGGACCTTACCTGGATCTGGTGACTCTGGTCCTCAGTTTGGCCTCACCTGGACCTGGTGTCTCTCGTCCCCACTTGGACCTAACTCAGAACTGCTGAATCTTGCCCCACCTAGGCCGCACCCAGACCTGGTGACTCTTGTCACCAGCTATGCCTCAATTCGACTTGATGAATCTGATCCTCACGCGGGCCTCACATGGACCTGGGACTCAGCTGGATACAGTGGCTCTGGTTCCCACAAGGGGCTCAACTGATACTGGTGACTGTGGTCTTATTCTATGCCTCACCAGGACCTAGTGATTCTGTTCCCCATCTGGGCCTGCATGGCCCTAGTGACTCTTGTCCTCACCCAGGAATCATTGGGAAGTGGATACTCTATTCCACACCTGGGCCTCACATTGACCAGGGACCTCTGGTCCCATTCTGGGCCTCAAACTAAACTGGTTACTCTGGTTCCCCCTCTGGGCCTCACCCTTACCTGGTGACTCTGGTCACCCCTTGGGCTTCAATTGGGCCTGGTGAATCTGGTCCTTAGCTGGTCCACACCTGGAATTGGTGACTGGTCGCCACCTGGGTCTCACCTGGCCTTGGTGAATCCTGTTGCCACCTGCACCTTACATGGACATTGTGTCTGTGGTCCCACCTGGACCTCACCTGGATCTGGTGGCTCTGGTTCCCATATGGGGCTCTCCTGGACCTGGTTCCTGTGGTCTCCATCTGGCCTCACCTGGAACACAATGACTCTGATCCATATTTGGACCTCTCATGGACCTGTTGACTCTGGTCCTTACCTAGGCATCATTTGGACCTGGATACTCTCTCATATACCTGGGCCTCACCTGGACCTAGTGACTGTGGTCCCACCTAGGCCTCACCTGGACGAGGTGACTGCTTCCCACAGGGACCTCAACTGGACCTGGTGACTCAGGTCCTCATATGGACATCATGGGACCTGGTTTCTCAGTTCCACATCGGGGCCTCACCTGGACCTAGTGATTCTCGTCCCTCTCTGGGCCTCACCCTGACGTGCTGACTCTAATCCCCCCCCCGGATATCACCAGAACCGGGTGACTCTGGTCCCCCTCGGGACTCACCCGGAGCTGGAGTCACTGGTCTTCAACTCGGCCTCAACAGGATCTGGTGAATCTACTCCTCACTTAGGCCTCGTCTGGACCTTGTGACTCTTTTCCCACCTGGCAACAATGGGACATGGTTACTCTGTTCCGCACCTGGGCCTCACATGGACGAGATAACTTTGCTCCGCACTTTGACCTCAACTGGTCCCGATGACCCTGGCCCCATCTGAGGCCTCAATCTGGACCTGGAGACTGTCGTCCCCACGTGGGTCTCACCTGGACCTGGTGACTCTCGTTCCCACATGAACCACACCTGGACCTGGTGCCTGTGGTGTACTTGTAGACTCACATTTACCTGGTGACTCCGGTCCCCACTAGTGCCTCACCTGGATCTGGTGACTTTGGCCTGCAGGTTGGTCTCACCAGGACCTGGTGAGTGGGGTTGCCACTTGGGCCTCACCCAAACCTGGTGATCTGGTCCCCATCTGGATGTCACCTGCACCAGGTGATTCTGGTACCCCTCTAGTCCTCAACCAGATCTGGTGACTCTTGTCCTCAACTGGGCCACACCTGGACCTAGTGAATATGCTCCATCTGGGCCTCATTTGGACCTGGTGACTCTTGTCACTCACTGGGCATCATCGGGAAATGGTTCCACTGCATGGCCTGCTGGTTGGCCTCACCTGGACCTGGTAACTCTGGTCCCTACCTGGGCATCATTGGGACCTGGTTCCTCTGCTTGGCCTGCAGGTTGGCCTTATCTTGACCTGGTGAGTGGGGTTCCCACCTGCGTCTTACCCATGCCTGGTGACACAGGTCCCCACGTGGGCCTCACTAGGACCTGGTGAATGTGGTCCTTACCTAGTCCTCACCCGGAACTGGTAAATCTGGTCACCACCTCGGCATCACCTAGTCCTGGTGACTTTGTTCCCCACCTGGACCTGATTGCTGTGGACACCCTCTTGGCCTCACCTGGAAGTGGTAACTCTGATCCTAACTGGGCCTCTCCGAGATATGGTGACTCTGGTCCTCACCTGTGGACCATTATGATCTGGATACTCTGTTCCACACCTGAGCCTCACCTGGACATGATGACTCTGGATCCCCTCTGGGCCTCGCCCTGACATGGTTACGATCGTCCCCATCTGGATGTCACCTAGACCAGGTGAATCTGGTACCCCTCTAGGCCTCACCCAATCCTGGTGACTCAGGTCCCCACGTGGGCCTCTTTGATCTGTTAATCTGGTCCTTACCTGGTCCTCTCACCCGGGGACTCTGCTCACCACCTGGGCCTCACCTGGACCTGGTGAATCTGGTCCCCATCTGGGCCTCACCCATTCCTGGTGACTTTGTTCGCCACCTGGACCTGATTGTTGTGGTCTCCTTCTTGGCCTCACCTGGAACTGGTCACTCTGTTCGTATCTGCACGTCACCAAGATCTTGTGAGTCTGGTCCTCACCTGGGCATCATTGGTACCTGGTGACTCTGTTCCTCACCTGAGTCTCACCTGGATATGATGACTCTGGAACCTCTCTGGGCCTCACCCTGACCTGGTGACTCTGGTCCCCATCTGGATGTCACCTGGTCCAGGTGATTCTGGTACCCCTCTAGGACTTAACCATATCTGGTGACTGTGATCCTCAACTGGGCCTCACCTGCACCTAGTGAATATGCTCCATCTGGGCCTCATTTGGACCTGGTGACTCTGATCCCTACCTGGGCATCATCGGGACATGGTTCCCTTGCATGGCCTGCAGGTTGGGCTCACCTGAACCTGGTAACTCTGGTTCCTACCTGGGCATCATCGGGACATGTTCCATGCAAGGCCTGCAGGTTGACTCACCTGGACCTGAGAACTCTAGTCCCTACCTCGGCATCATCAGGACCTGGTTCCTCTGCATGGCCTGCAGGTTGGCCTCACCTGGACCTGGTGAGAGGGGTTGTCACTTGGGCCTCACACATGCCTGGTGACACAGGTCCCCACGTGGGCCTCACTTGGACCTGGTGAATCTGGTCCTTCCCTGGTCCTCACCCGGAACTCGTAACTCTGTTCACCACCTGGGAGTCACCCGGACCTGGTGAATCTGGTCCCCATCTGGGCCTCACCCAGTCCTCGGGGCTTTGTTCCCCACCTGGACCTGATTGCTGTGGACCCTTTCTTGGCCTCACTTGGAACTGGTGACTCTGATCCTATCTGTGTGTCACCCAGACCTGGTGACTCAGGTCCTCACCTGGGCATCATTGGTACCTGGTGAATCTTTTCCACACCTGAGCCTCACCTGGACATGATGACTCTGGAACCTTTCTGGGCCTCACCCTGACATGGTGACTCTGGTCCCCATCTGGATGTCACCTGGACCAGGTGATTCTGGTATCCCTCTAGGCCTCAACCAGATCTGGTGACCCTGGTCCTCACCTGGGCCTCACTGGAACCTAGTGATCATGCTCCCCACCTGTGCCCCATGTCGACCTGATGACTCTGGTTCTACCTGGGCATCATCGGGACATGGGTACTCTATTCCACACTCGAACTTACCTGATCCTGGTAACTCTGGTCCGGACTTTGGCCTCTTCTGTACCAAGTGACTCTGGCTCCACCTGGACCACACCTGTAACTGGTGACTCTGATCCTAAGCATGGCCTCACCTGACCTGGTGACTGTGGTTCCCATCGGGACCTCACCTGGACCTCAAGTCTCTGGTCCCACCTGGGGCTCACCAGGTCCTGGTGTCTCTGGTACCCACCTGGGTAGCATCAGGATATGGTTATATTGTACACTAACAGTGACCCAGCCGGACCTATCAACTCTGGTCTTCACCTGGGCCACTCCTGGACATGGTGACACTGGTTCCCACCTGGATCTCACCTGGACAATGTGAGTCGGATCCCCACATGGTCCTCACCTATAACTGGTGATTCTCGTCCCCACATGGACATCATGTGGACCTGGTGGCTGCAGTGTTTCTAGCTTCTCATGTACCTTGTGACAGTGGTCCCACCAGGGCCTCACCGGGACCTGGTGAGTGTGGTTGCCACCTGCACCTCACCTGAACCTGGTGATTCTGGTCTGCACCTGAGACTACCCTGGATCTGGTGACTGTGGTCCCCACCTTGGCTTCACCTGGATTTGGGGACGCCGATCCCCATCTGTATCTCACCTGGCCCTGTTGACCATGGTCCTCAACTGGGTAAAATTGGGACACGGTGAGTGTGTTCCACAACTGGACCTCACCTGGACCAGGTGACTCTGGTCCCCCTCTGGGTCTCACCGTGCCCTAGTGGCTGTGAACCCCCTTTGGCCTGACTTGGAACTGCTGACCCTGGTTGAAACCTGCGCCTGACCTCGAATTGTTCACTCTGGTTCTTTCAAGGGCCTCCCCTGGACCTGGTGAACCTGGTCCCCAACTGGGCCTCATCTGGACGTGGTGACACTTGTCACAACCAGGGACTCACCTGGACATGTTTACGGTGTTCCACACCAGGGCCTCAAGTAGACCTGTTGACCATAGTCCACAAGCTGGCCTCACATGGACCTGTTGCTTCTGATCCCCACCGGGGCCTCACTTGAACCTGGTAACTCAGGCCCTTCACCTGGATCTGGTGACTCTGGTCCCCACCTGGACCTCTCTTGGACCTGGTGACTCTCTTTCCAACATGGACCTCACCTGGATCTGGTGACTCTGGTCCTCCGTTTGGCCTCACCTGGACCTGGTGTCTCTCTTCCCCACTTTGACCTAACTCATAACTGCTGAATCTTGCCCCATCTAGGCCGCACCCAGACCTGGTGACTCTTGTCCCCAGCTATGCCTCAATTCGACCTGATGAATCTGCTCCTCACGTGGGCCTCACATGGACCTGGGACTCACCTGGATAGAGTGGCTCTGGTACCCACAATGGGCTCACCTGTTATTGCTGACTGTGGTCTTATTCTCTGCCTCACCAGGACCTAGTGATTCTCTTCCCCATCTGGGCCTGCATGGCCCTAGTGACTCTGGTCCTCACCCAGGCATCACTGCGACCTGGAAACTCTATTCCACATCTGGGCCTCACTTTGACCAGGGACCTCTGGTCCCAATCCGGGCCCCAAACTAAACTGGTTACTCTGGTTCCCGCTCTGGTCCTTACCCTTACCAGGTGACTCTGGTCACCCCTTGGGCTTCACTTGGGCCTGGTGAATCTGGTCCTTAGCTGGTCCGCACCTGGATCTGCTGACTGGTCGTCACCTGGACCCCACGTGTACTTGGTGAATCCTCTTGCCACCTGCGCCTCACCTGGACCTTGTGACTGTGGTCCCACCTGGACCTCAATTGGATCTGGTGGCTCTGGTTCCCACATGGGGCTCTCCTGGACCTGGTTCCTGTGGTCTCCATCTTTCCTCACCTGGAACACAATGACTGTGATCTATATTTGGGCCTCTCCTGGACCTGTTGACTCTGGTCCTTACCTGGGCATCATTGGGACCTGGATACTCTCTTAAATACCTGGGCCAAACCTTGACCTGGTGACTGTGGTCCCACCTGGGCCTCACCTGGACGAAGTGACTGGTTCCCACAAGGACCTCATCTGGACCTGGTGACTCAGGTCCTCATATGGGCATCATGGGACCTGGTTTCTCAGTTCCACATCGGGGCCTAACCTGGACCTAGTGATTCTCGTCCCATTATGGTCCTCACCCTGACGTGGTGACTCTGGTCCCCACCTGGATATCACCAGAACCGGGTGACGCTGGTCCCCCTCTGGGACTCACCCGGAGCTGGGGACACTGGTCCTCAACTGGGCCTCAACACGACCTGGTGAATCTACTCCTCACTTAGGCCTCGTCTGGACCTTGTGACTCTTTTCCCACCTGGCATCAATGGGACATGATTAGTCTGTTCCCCACCTGGGCCTCACCTGGACATGAGAACTTTGCTCCACACTTTGGCCTCAACTGGTCCTGATGACTCCGGTCACCCGACCTAGGCGTCAATCTGGAACTGATTGCTGTGGACTTCTTCTTAGCCTCAACTGGAACTGGTGACTCTGATCCAGATTGAAGATCCCCAATCTGGGCCTCACCTGGCCTTGTCAACCATGGTCCTCAACTGGCAAAATTGGGACCCGGTGACTGTGTTCCACCCCTGGACCTCACTTGGACCAGGTGACTCTGGTCCCCCTCTGGGTCTCACCGTGCCCTAGTGACTGTGAACCCCACTTTGGCCTGACTTGGACCTGCTGACCCTGGTTGACACCTGCGCCTGACCTCGAACTGTTGACAGGTTCATTCAAGGGCTTCCCCTGTACATGGTGATCCTGGTCCCCCCCTGTGACTCACCTGGACGTGGTGACTCTTGTCACCACCGCGGACTCACCTGGACCTGGTTACTGTGTTCCACACCTGGGCCTCAATTAGACCTGTTGACCATGGTACCGAAGCCGGCCTCATATGGACCTGTTGCCTCTGATTCCCACCGGGGCTTCACGTGTACCTGGTAAACTGGTCCTGACTTGGGCCTCATCTGGACCTAGTGATTCTGGTCCCCACCTTGGCTTCACCTGGATCTGGTGACTCTGGTCCTCAGTTTGGCCTCACCTGTACCTGGTGACTCAGGTCCTCATTTGGGCATTATGGGAACTTTTTTCTCAGTTCCACATCGGGGCCTCACCTGAAACTAGTGATTCTCGTCCCCCTCTGGGCCTCACGCTGACGTGGTGAGTCTTATCCCCACCTGGATATCACCAGAACCGGGTGACTCTGGTCCCCCTCTGGGACTCACCCGGAGCTGGGGACACTGGTGCTCAACTGGGCCTCAACAGAACCTGGTGAATCTAGTCCTCACTTCGGCCTCATCTGTACCTTGTGATTCTTTTCCCACCTGGCATCAATGGGACATGGTTACTCTGTTCCCCACCTAGACATCACCTGGACATGATAACTTTGCTCCACACTTTGGCCTCAACTTGTCCTGATCAATTTGTTCCCCCCACCTAGGCCTCAATCTGGACCTGGTGACTATGGTCCCCACCTGGGTCTCACCTGGACCTGGTGACTCTCGTTCCCACATGAACCACACCTGGACATGGTGAATGTGGTTTTCTTGTAGACTCACATTTACCTGGTGACTCCGGTCCCCACTAGGGCCTCACCTGGATCTGGTGACTCTGGCCTGCAAGTTGGCCTCACCTGGACTTGGTGAGTGGGGTTGCCACCTGGGCCTCACCCATACCTGGTGACTCAGTTTCACACGTGGGCCTCTTGGACCTGGTGAATCTCGTCCTTACCTGGTCCTCTCCCAGACCCTGGGACTCTGGTCACCACTTCGCCTCACCTGGACCTGGTGAATCTGGTCCCCATCTGGGCCTCAACAAGTCCTGGTGGCTTTGTTCCCCACCTGGACCTGATTGCTGTGGACTCTCTCTTGGCCTCACCTGGAACTGGTGACTCTGATCCTATATGAGCGTCACCAAGACCTTGTGACTCTGGTCCTCACCTGGGCTTCATTGGTACCTGGTGACTCTGTTCCACACCTGAGCCTCACCTGGACATGATGACTCTGGAACCTCTCTGGGCCTCACCCTGACGTGGTGACCCTTGTCCCCATCTGGATGTCAACTGGACCAGGTGATTCTTGTACCCCTCTAATACTCAACCAGATCTGGTGACTCTGGACCTCAACAGAGCCTCACCTGGACCTAGTGAATATGCTCCAACTGGGCCTCATTTGGATCTGGTGACCCTGGTCACTTCCTGGGCATCATCGGGACATGGTTCAGCTGCATGGCCTTCAGGTTGGCCTCACCTGGACCTGGTAACTCTGGTCCCTACCTGGGCATCATCGGGACATGGTTCCTCTACATGGCCTGCAGGTTGGCCTCACCTGGACATGGTGAGTGGGGTTGGCACCTGGGCCTCACACATACATGGTGACACAGGTCCCCGTGGGCCCAGTATGACCTGGTGAATCTCGTCCTTACCTGGTCCTCACCCGCACCTGGTAACCCTGATCAACACATGGGAATCACCTGGACCTGGTGAATCTGGTCCCCATCTGGGCCTCACCCAGTCCTGGTGACTTTGTTCCCCTCTGGATCTGATTGCTGTGGACTCCTTCTTGGCCTCAACTGGAAGTGGTGACTCTGATCCAACCTGGGCCTCACCCAGATCTGGTGACTCTGGTCCTCACCTGTGGACCATTATGACCTGGATACTCTGTTCCACACCTGAGCCTCACTTGGACATGATGACTCTGGATCCCCTCTGGGCCTCACCCTGACATGGTGACTATGGTCCCCATCTGGATTTCACCTAGACTAGGTGAATCTGGTACCCCTCTAGGGCTCAAATAGACCTAGTGACACTGGTCCTCAACTGGGTGTCACCGAGACCTAGTGAATATGCTCCCCACCTGCGCCTCATCTGTACCTGGTGACGCTGGGTCTACCTGGGCATCATCGGGACATGGTTACTCTGTTTCCCACTGGGACTGACCTGATCCTGGTAACTCTGGTCCTTACTTTGGCCTCTTCTGTACCAGGTGACTCTGGCTCCACCTGGGCCTCACCTGTAACTAGTGACTCTGATCCAAAGCATGGCCTCTCCTGACCTGGTGACTGTGGTTCCCATCGGGACCTCACCTGGACTTCATGTCTCTGGTCCCACCTGGGCCTCACCAGGACCTGGTGTCTCTGGTACACACCTGGGTAGCATCAGGATATGGTTACACTGTTCACTAACAGTGACCCAGCCGGACCTATTAACTCTGGTCTTCACCTGGGCCACACCTGGACATGGTGACACTCGTTCCCACCTGGGTCTCACCTGGAAATGGTGAGTCAGATACCCACCTGGTCCTAACTTATAACTGTTGATTCTCGTTCCCACATGGACATCATGTGGACCTGGTGGCTGCGGTGTTTCTAGTTTGTCATGTACCTTGTGACACTGGTCCCCACCAGGGCCTCACCGGGACCTGGTGTGTGTGGTTGCCACCTGCACCTCACCTGGACCTGGTGATTCTTGTCTGCACCTGAGAGTACCCTGGATCTGGTGACTGTGGTCCCCACCTGGGCTTCACCTGGATTTGGGGACTCTCGTCCCCATGTGAGGCTCACCAGGCCCTGTTGACCATGGTCCTCAACTGGGCAAAATTGGGACGCGGTGACTGTGTTCCACAACTGGACCTCACCTGGACCACGTGACTCTGGTGCCCCTCTGGGTCTCACCATTCCCTAGTGACTGCGAACCCCACTTTCCCCTGACTTAGACCTGCTGGCCCTGGTTGAAACCTGCGCCTGAACTCGAACTGTTGACTCTGGATCTTTCAAGGGCCTCCCCTGTACCTGGTGATCCTGGTCCGAACCTGGGCCTCACCTGGACGTGGTGACTCTTGTCACCATGGGGACTCACCTGGACCTGCTTACTGTGTTCCACACCTGGGCCTCAAGTAGACCTGTTGACCATGGTCCCCTAGCCGGCCTCACATGGAACTGCTGCCTCTGATCCCCACCGAGGCCTCACGTGTACCTTGTAACTCTGGTCCTCACCTGGGCCTCATCTGGACCTAGAGACTCTGGTCCCCACCTGGGCTTCACCCGGATCTGGAGACTCTGGTCCCCATCTGGACTTCACCTGGATCTGGTGACTCTGGTCCCAATCTGGACCTCTCCTGGACTTGGTGTCTCTCTTGCCCACTTTGACCTAACTCAGAACTGAAGAATCTTGCCCCACCTAGGCCGCACCCAGACCTGGTGACTCTTGTCCCTAGCTATTCCTCAATTCGACCTGATGAATCTGGTCCTCACGTGGACCTCACATTCACCTGGGACTCAGCTGGAAAGAGTGGCTCTGGTTCCCACTAGGGGCTCACCTGATACTGCTGAATGTGGTCTTATTCTATGCCGCACCAGAACCTAGTGATTCTGTTCCCCATCTGGGCCTGCATGGCCTTAGTGACTCTGGTCCTCACTCAGGCATCATTGGGACCTGGATACTCTATTCCACACCTGGGCCTCACTTTTACCAGGAACCGCTGGTCCCATTCTGGGCCTCAAACTAAACTGGTTACTCTGGTCCCCCTCTTAACCTCACCCTTACCTGGTGACTCTGGTCACCCCTTGGGCCTCCCCTGGGCCTGGTGACTCTGGCCTGCAGGTTGGCCTCACCTGGACTTGATTAGTTGATGCCACCTGGGCCTCACCCATACCTGGTGACTCAGGTCCCCACATGGGCCTCTTGGACCTGGTGAATCTGGCCCTTACCTGGACTTCTCCCAGACCCGGGGAATCTGGTCACAACATGGGCCTCACCTGGACCTGGTGAATTTGGGTCCATCTGGGCCTAACCCAGTCCTGGTGACTATGTTCCCCAACTGGACCTGATTGCTCTGGACTCTTTCTTGCCCTCACCTTGAACTGGTGACTCTGATCCTATTACCTAGTCCTCACCCAGAACTGGTAAATCTGGTCACCACCTGGGCATCACCTAGTCCTGGTGACTTTGTTCCCCACGTGGACCTGATTGCTGTGGACACCTTCTTGGCCTCACCTGGAAGTGGTAACTCTGATCACAACTGGGCCTCTCCCAGATCTGGTGACTCTGGTCCTCACCTGGGCCTCATCTGGACCTAGTGACTCTGGTCCCCACCTGGGCTTCACCTGGATCTGGTGACTCTGGTCCCCACCTGGATTTCACCTGGAACTGGTGACTCTGGTCCATACCTGAACCTCTCCTGGACCTGGTGACTCTGGTCCTCACCTGGGCCTCATCTGGACCTACTGACTCTGGTCCCCACCTGGGAATCACCTGGACCGGGTGAATCTGGTCCCCATCTGGGCCTCCCCCGGTCCTGGTGAATTTGTTCCCCACCTGGACCTGCTTGCTGTGGACTCCTTCTTAGCCTCACCTGGAACTGATGACTCTCATCCTAACTGGGCCTAGCTCAATCTCCTGACTCTGGTCCTCCCCTGTGGACCACTATGAACAGGATACTCTGTACCACACCTGAGCCTCACCTGGACATGATGACTCTGGATCCACTCTGGGCCTCACCCTGACGTGGTAACTCTGGTCCCCATGTGGATGTCACCTAGACCAGGTGAATCTCGTACCCCTCTAGGCCTCAACTAGACCTGGTGACTCTGGTTCTCACCTGGGCCTCACCGGGACCTAGGGAATATTCTCCCCAACTGTGCTTCATTTGGACCTGGTGACTCTGGTTCTACCTGGGCATCATCGGGACATGGATACTGTATTCCCCACTGGGACTGACCTGATCCTGGTAACTCTGGTCCTGATTTGGCCTCTTCTTTACCAGGTGACTCTGGATCCACCTTGGGTTCACCGGTTACTGATGACTCTTATCCTAAGCATGGCCTCACCTGACCTGGTGACTGTGGTTCCCATCGGGACCTCACCTGGACCTCATGTCTCTGGTCCCAAGTGGGCCTCACCAGGACCTGGTGTCTCTGATACCCATCTTGGTAGCATCAGGATACGGTTACACTGTTCACTAACAGTGACCTAGCCGGACCTATTAACTCTGGTCTTCACCTGGGCCACACCTGGACATGGTGACACTGGTTCCCACCTGGGTCTCACCTGGACATGCTGAGTCGGATCCACAACTGGTCCTCCCCTGTAACTGGTGATTCTCGTTCCCACATGGACATCATGTGGACCTGGTGGCTGCAGTGTTTCTAGCTTCTCATGTACCTCGTGACTCTGGTCCCCACCAGGGCCTCACAGGGCCCTGGTGAGTGTGGTTGCCACCTGCACCTCAAGTGGACCTGGTCATTCTGGTCTGCACCTGAGACTACCCTGGATCTGGTGACTGTGGTCCCCACCTGGGCTTCACCCGCTTTGGGGACTCCGGTTTCCTTCTGGGACTCACCTGGCCCTGTTGACCATGGTCCTCAACTGGGCAAAATTGGGACCCGGTGACTGTGTTCCACAACTGGACCTCACCTGGACCAGGTGATTCTGATCTACCTCTGGGTCTCACCGTACCCTAGTGACTGTGAACCCCACTTTGGCCTGACTTGGACCTGCTGACCCTGGTTGCCACCTGCGCTGATCTCGAACTGTTCACTCTGGTACTTTCAAGGGCCTACCCTGTATCTTGTGATCCTGGTCCCCACCTGGGCCTCACCTGGACGTGGTGACTCATGTCACAACCGCGTACTCACCTGTACCTGCTTACTGTGTTCCACATCTGGGCCTCAAGTAGACTTGTTGACCATGGTCCCCAAGCCGGCCTCACATGGAACTGTTGCCTCTGATCCCCACCGGGGCCTCACGTGTACCTGGTAACTCTGGTCTTCACCTCGGGGCCTCACCTGGACCTAGTGATTCTCGTCCGACCTTGGGACTCACCCTGACGTGCTGACTCTGGTCCCCACCTGGATATCACGAGAACCGGGTGACTCTGGTCGACCTCTGGGACTCACCCGGAGCTGGGGACTCTGGTCCTCAACTGGGCCTAAACAGGACCTGGTGAATCTACACCTCACTTAGGCCTCGTCTGGACCTTGTGACTCTTTTCCCACCTGGCATCAATGGGACATGGTTACTCTGTTCCCCACCTGGGCCTCACCTGGACATGATAACTTTACTCCACACTTTGGCCTCAACTGGTCCTGATGACTCTGGTCCCCCCACCTAGGCTTCAATCTGGACCTGGTGACTGTGGTCCCCACCTGGGTCTCACCTGGACCTGGTGATTCTCGTTCCCACATGAACCACACCTGGACCTGGTGACTGTGGTGTTTTTGTAGACTCACATTTACCTGGTAACTCCGGTCCCCACTAGGGCCTCACATGGATCTGGTGACTCTGGCTTGCAGGCTGGCCTCACCTGGAGCTGGTGAGTGGGGTTGCCTCCAGGACCTCACCCATTCCTGGGGACTCTGTCCCCACGTGGGCCTCTTGGATCTGGTGAATCTGGTCCTTACCTGGTCCTCTCCCAGACACGGGGACTCTGGTCACCACCTGGGCCTCACCTGGACATGGTGAATCTGGTCCCCATCTGGGCCTCACCCAGTCCTGGTGGCTTTGTTCCCCACCGGGACCTGATTGCTGTGGACTCTTTCTTGGCCTCACCTGGTACTGGTGACTCTGATCCTATCTGCTCGTCACCGAGATCTGGTGACTCTGGTCCTACCCTGGGTATCATTGGTACCTGTTGATTCTGTTCCACACCTGAGTCTCACCTGGACATTATGACTCTGGAAACTCCCTGTGTGTCACCCTGACCTGATGACTCTGGTCTCCATCTGGATGTCACCTGGGTCAGGTGATTCTGGTACCCCTCTAGGACTCAACCAGATCTGGTGACTCTGGTCCTCAACTGGGCCTCACCGGGACCTAGTGAATATGCCCCATCTGGTCCTCATTTTGATTTTTTTTTATTTATTTATTCATAGAGATGCAGAGAGAGAGAGAGAGAGAGAGAGGCAGAGACACAGGCAGAGGGAGAAGCAGGCTCCATGCAGGGAGCCTTACGTGGTACTCGATCCAGGGTCTCCAGGATCACGCCCTGGGCTGCAGGCGGCGCTAAACCGCTGCGCCACCGGGGTTGCCCCTGGTCCTCATTTTGACCTGGTGACTCTGGTCTCTACCTGGGCATCATCGGGACATGGTTTCACTGCATGGCCTACAGGTTGGCCTCACCTGGACCTGGTAACTCTGGTCCCTACCTGGGCATCATCGGGACACGGTTCCTCTCCATCACCTGCAGGTTGGCCTCACCTGGACCTGGTGAGTGGTGTTGCCAATTGTGCCTCACCCGTACATGGTGACACAGGTCCCCACGTGGCCCTCAATTGGACCTGGTGAATCTGGTCCTTACCTGGTCCTTCCCCGGAACTGGTACCTCTGGTCACCACCTGGGAATCACCTGGGCCTGGTGAATCTGGTCCCCATCTGGCCTCACCCAGTCCTGGTGACTTTGTTCCCCACATCGACCTGATTGCTGTGGATGCCTTCTTGGCCTCACCTGGAACTGGTGACTCTGATCCTATCTGCGCATCACCCAGACCTGGTGAATCTGGTCCTCAACTGGGCATCATTGGTACCTGGTGACTCTGTTCCACACCTGAGCCTCACCTGGACATGATGACTCTGGAACCTCTCTGGGCCTCACCCTGACCTGGGGACTCTGGTCCCCATCTCGATGTCACCTGAACCAGGTGATTCTGGTACCCTTATAGGGCTCAACCAGATCTGGTGACTCTGGTCCTCAACTGGGCCTCACCTAGACCTAGTTAATATGCTCCATCTGGGCCTCATTTGGATATGGTGATTCTGATCCCTACCTCGGCATTACCGGGACATGGTTCCACTGCATGGCCTGCTGCTTGGCCTCACCTGGACCTGGTAACTCTGGTCGCTACCTGGGCATCATCGGGACATGGTTCCTCTGCATGGCCTGCAGGTTGGCCTCATCTTCACCTGGTGAGTGGGGTTCCCACCTGGGTCTTACCCATGCCTGGTGACACAGGTCCCCACGTGGGCCTCACTTGACCTGGTGAATGTGGTCCTTACCTAGTCCTCACCCGGAACTGGTAAATCTGGTCACCACCTGGGCCTCACCTGGACTTGGTGAATCCTGTTGCCACCTGCGCCTCACCTGGACCTGTGACTGTGGTCCCACCCGGACATCACCTGGATCTGGTGGCTCTGGTTCCCATATGGGGCTCTCCTGGACCTGGTTCCTGTGGTCTCAATCTGGCCTCACCTGTAACACAATGACTCTGAACCATATTTGGGCCTCTCCTGGATCTGTTGACTCTGGTCCTTACCTGGCCATCATTGGGACCTGGATACTCTCTTATATACCTGGGCCTCACCTGGACCTGGTGACTGTGGTCCCACCTGGGCCTCACCTGGACGAGGTGACTGGTTACCACAGGGACCTCACCTGGACCTGGTGACTCAGGTCCTCATATGGGCATCATGGGACCTGGTTTCTCAGTTCCACATCGGGGCCTCACCTGGACCTAGTGATTCTCGTCCCTCTCTGGGCCTCAACCTGACGTGGTGACTCTGGTCCCCACCTGGATATCACTAGTACCGGGTGACTCTGGTCCCCCTCTGGGTCTCACCCGGAGCTGGGGACAATGGTCCTCAAGTGAGCTCAACAGGACTTGGTGAATCTACTCCTCACTTAGACCTCGTCTGGATCTTGTGACTCTTTTCCCACCTGGCATCAATGGGACATGGTTACTCTGTTCCGCACCTCAGCCTCACATGGACGTGATAACTTTGCTCCGCATTTTGGCCTCAACTGGTCCTGATGACCCTGGTCCCCTCACCTAGGCCTCAATCTGGACCTGGAGACTGTCGTCCCACCTGGGTCTCACCTGGACCTGGTGACTCTCGTTCCCACCTGAACCACACCTGGCCCTGGTGACTGTGGTGTTCTTGTAGACTCAGATTTACCTGGTGACTCGGGTCCCCACTAGGGCCTCACCTGGATCTGGTGACTCTGGCCTGCAGGTTCACCTCACTTGGACCTGGTGAGTGAGGTTGCCACCTGGACATCACCCAAACCTGGTGACTCAGGTCCCCACGTGGGCCTCTTGGACCTGTTAATCTGGTCCTTACCTGGTCCTGTCCCAGACCCGGGGACTCTGGTCACCCAGTCCTGGTGACTTTTTTCCCCACCTGGACCTCATTGCTGTGGACTCTTTCTTGGCCTCAACTAGAACTGGTGACTCTGATCCTATCTGCGTGTCACCCAGACCTGGTGACTCTGGTCCTCACCTGGGCATCATTGGTACCTGGTGACTCCATTCCACACCTGAGCCTCACCTGGACATGATGACTCTGGAACCTCACTGGGCCTCACCCTGATCTGGTGACTCTGGACCCTATCTGGATGTCACCTGGACCAGGTGATTCTGGTACCCCTCTAGGCCTCAACCAGATCTGGTGACTCTGGTCCTCAAGTGGGCCACACCTGGACCTAGTGAATATGCTGCATCTGGGCCTAATTTGGACCTGGTGACTCTGGTCCCTACCTGGGCATCATCGGGACATGGTTCCACTGCATGGCCTGCAGGTTGGCCTCACCTGGACCTGGTAACTCTGGCCTCTACCTGGGAATCATCGGGACATTGTTCCACACATGGCCTGGAGGTTGGCCTTACCTGGACCTGGTAATTCTAGTCCCTACCTGGGCATCATCGGGACATGGTTCCTCTGCATGGCCTGCAGGTGGGCCTCACCTGGACCAGGTGAGTGGCGTTGTCACCTTGGTCTCACACATGCCTGGTGACACAGGTCCCCACGTGGGCCTCACTTGGGCCTGGTGAATCTGGACCTTACCTGGTCCTCACCCGGAAATCCTAACTCGGGTCACCACCCGGGAATCACATGAACCTGGTTAATCTGGTCCCCATCTGGTCCTCATCCAGTCCTGGTGACTTTGTCACCCCACCTGGAACTGATTGCTGTGGACTCCTTCTTGGCCTCACCTGGAACTGGTGACTCTGAGCTTAACTGGGCCTCACCCAGATCTGGTGACTCTGGTCCTCACCTATAGACCATTATGACCTGGGTACTCTGTTCCACACCTGAGCCTCACCTGGACATGATGACTCTGGATCCCCTCTAGGCCTCACCCTGATTTGATGACTCTGGTCCACATCCGGATGTCACCTAGACTAGGTGAATCTGGTATCCCTCTAGGCCTCAACTTGACCTGGTGACTCTGGTCCTCAACTGGACCTCTCCTGACCTGGTGACTCTCTTTCCAACATGGACCTCACCTGGATCTGGTGATTCTGGTCCTCAGTTTGGCCTCACCTGGACCTGTTGTCTCTCGTCCCCCTTTGACCTAACTCAGAACTGCTGAATCTTGCCCCACCTAGGCTGCACCCAGACATGGTGACTCTTGTCCCCAGCTATGCCTCAATTCGACCTGATGAATCTGGTCCTGACGTGGGGCTCACATGGACCTGGGACTCAGCTGGATAGAGTGGCTCTGGTTTCCACAAGGGGAACACCTGATACTGGTGATTCTGGTCTTATTTCTGCCTCACTAGGACCTAGTGATTCTGTTCCCCATCTGGGCCTGCATGGCCCTAGTGACTCTGATCCTCACCCAGGCATCATTGGGACCTGGATACTCTATTCCACATCTGGGTCTCACTTTGACCAGGGACCTCTGGTCCCATTCTGGGCCTCAAACTAAACTGGTTACTGTGGTTCCCCTCTGGGCCTCACCCTTACCTGGTGACTCTGGTCACCCCTTGGGCTTCACATAGGCCTGGTGAATCTGGTCCTTAGCTGGTCCACTCCTGGATCTGGTGACAGGTCGCCACCTGGGCCTCACCTGGACTTGGTGAATCCTGTTGCCACCTGCGCTTCACCTGGACCTTGTGACTGTGGTCCCACCTGGACCTCACCTGGATCTGGTGGCTCTGGTTCCCATATGGGGCTCTCCTGGACCTGGTTCCTGTGGTCTCCATCTGGCCTCACCAGGAACAAAATGACTCTGATCCATATTTGGGCCTTTCCTGGACATGTTGACTCAGGTCCTTACCTAGGCATCATTGGGACCTGGATACTCTCTTATATACCTGGGCGTCACCTGGAACTGATGACAGTGGTCCCACCTGGGCCTCACCTGGACGAGGTGACTGGTTCCCACAGGGACCTCAACTGGACCTGGTGACTCAGGTCCTAATATGGGCATCATGGGACCTGGGTTCTCAGTTCCACATCGGGGCCTCACCTGGACCTAGTGATTCTCGTCCCCCTCTGGGCCTCACTCTGACGTGGTGACTCTGGTCCCCACCTGGATATCACCAGAACCGGGTGACTATGGTCCCCCTCTGGGACTCACCTGGAGCTTGGGACACTGGTCTTCAACTGGGCCTCAACAGGACCTGGTGAATCTACTCCTCACTTAGGCCTCGCCTGGACCTTGTGACTCTTTTCGCACCTGGTATCAATGGGACATTGTTACTCTGTTCCACACCTGGGCCTCATCTGGACATGATAACTTTGCTCCACACTTTGGCCTCAACTGCTTCTGATGACACTGGTCGCTCCAACTTGTCCTCAATCTGGACCTGGTGACTGTGGTCCCCACCTGGGTCTCACCTGGACCTGGTAACTAAGTTCCCACATGAACCACACCTGGACCTGGTGACTGTGATGTTCTTGTAGACCTACCTTTACCTGGTGACTCCTGTCCCCACTAGGGCCTCACCTGGATCTGGTGACTCTGGCCTGCAGGTTGGACTCACCTGTACCTGGTGAGTGGGGTTGCCACCTGGGCATCACCCATACCTGGTGACACAGGTCAACTCGTGGGCCACTTGGACCTGGTAAATCTGGTCCGGAACCTGGTCCTCTCCCAGTCCCGGGGACTCTGGTCACCACCTGGGCCTCACCTGGACATGGTGAATGAATCTGTTCCCATCTGGGCCTCACCCAGTCCTGGTGACTTTCTTCCCCACCTGGACCTGATTGCTGTGGACTCCTCTTGGCCTCAACTGGAACTGGTGACTCTGAAACTTACTGGGCCTCACCCAGATCTGGTGACTCTGGTCCTCACCTGTGGACCATTATAACCTGGATACTCTGTTCCACACCTGAGCCTCACCTGGACATGATGACTCTGGAACCTCTCTGGGCCTCACCCTGACCTGGTGACTCTGGAGCCATCTGGATATCACCTGGACTAGGTGATTCTGGTACCCCTCTAGGCCTCAACCAGGTCTGGTGACTCTGGTCCTCAACTAGGCCTCAACTGGACCTAGGGAATATGCTCCATCTGGTCCTCATTTGGGTCTGGTGACTCTGGTCCCTAACTGGGCATCATCGGGACATGGTTCCACTGCATGGCCTTCAGGTTGGCCGCACCTGGACCTTGTAACTCTGGTTCTACCTGGGCATCACCAGGACGTGGTTACTCTATTCCCCAGTGGGACTGACCTGATCGTGGAAATTCTGGTCCTGACTTTGGCCTCTTCTGTACCATGTGACTCTGGCTCCACCTGGACCTCACCTGTAACTGGTGACTCTGATCCGAAGCATCGCCTCACCTGACCTGTTGACTGTGGTTCCCATCGGTACCTCACCTGGACCTCATGTCTCTGGTCCCACCTGGGCCTCACCAGGATCTTGTATCTCGTACCCACCTGAGTAGCATCAGGATATGGTTACACTGTTCACTAACAGTGACCCAGCCAGACCTGTTAACTCTGGTCTTCACCGGGTCCACACCTGGACATGGTGACACTGGTTCCCAGCAGGGTCTCACCTGGACATGGTGAGTCAGATCACCACCTGGTCCTCACCTGTAAGTGGTGATTCTCGTTCCCACATGGACATCATGTGGAACTGGTGGCTGCAGTGTTTCTAGCTTCTCATGTACCTCGAGAATCTGGTCCACACCTGGGCCTCACCGGGACCTGGTGAGTGTGGTTGTCTCCTGCACCTCACCAGGACCTGGTGATTCTGGTCTGCACCTGAGACTACCCTGGATCTTGTGACTGTGGTCCCCACCTGGGCTTCACCTGGATTTGGGGACTCCGGTCCCCGTACGGGCCTCCCCTGGCCCTGTTGTCCATGGTCTTCAACTGGACAAAATTGGGACCCGGTGACTGTGTTCCACAACTGGACCTCACCTGGACCAGGTGACTCTGGTCCCCCTCTGGGTCTCACCGTGCCCTAGTGACTGTGAACCCAACTTTGGCCTGACTTGGACCTGCTGACCCTGGTTGCCACCTGTGCCTGACCTCGAAATGTTGACTCAGGTTCTTTCAAAGGCCTCCCCTGTACCTGGTGATCCTGGTCCCCAATTTGGCCTCAACTGGACGTGGTGACTCTTGTCACTACTGGGGACTCACCTAGACAGGCTTACAGTGTTCCACACCTGGACCTCAGGTAGCCCTGTTGACCATGGTCCCCAAGCCGGCCTCACGTGGCATTTTGGCTGTGATCTCCGCCGGGGCCTCACGTGTACCTGTTAACTCTGATCTTCACCTGGGCCTCATCTGGACCTAGTGACTCTGGTCCCCACCTGGGCTTCACCTGGATCTGGAGACTCTCGTCCCCACCTGGACTTCACCTGGATCTTGTGACTCTGGTCCCCACCTGGACCTCTCCTGGACCTGGTGACTCTCTTTCCAACATGGACCTCACCTGGATCTGGTGACTCTGGTCCACAGTTTGGCCTCACCTGGACCTGGTTTCTCTCGTCCCCACTTTGAACTAACTCAGAACTGCTGAATCTTGCCCCACCTAGGCCGCACCCAGACCTGGTGACTCTTGTCCCCAGCTATGCCTCAATTTGCCCTAATGAATCTGGTCCTCACGTGGGCCTCACATGGACCTGGGACTCAGCTGGATAGAGTGGCTCTGGTTCCCACAAGGGGCTCACCTGATACTGGTGACTGTGGTCTTATTCTATGCCTCACCAGGACCTAGTGATTCTGTTCCCCATCTGGGCCTGCATGGCCCTAGTGACTCTGGTCCTCAACCTGGAATCATTGGGAACTGGATCTCTATTCCACACCTGGGCCTCACTTTGACCAGGGACCTCTGGTCCCATTCTGGGCCTCAAACTAAACTGGTTACTCTGGTATCCCCTCTGGGCCTCACCCTTACCTGGTGACTCTGGTCACCCTTGGGCTTCACTTGTACCTGGTGAATCTGGTCCTTAACTGGTCCGCATCTGGATCTTGTGACTGGTCGCCACCTGGGTCTCACCTGGACTTGGTGAATCCTGTTGCCACCTGCACCTCACCAGGACCTTGTGACTGTGGTCCCACCTGGACCTCACCTGGATCTGGTGGCTCTGGTTCTCATATGGGGCTCTCTGACCTGGTTCCTGTGGTCTCCATCTGGCCTCACCTGGAACACAATGACTCTGATCCATATTTGGTCCTCTCCTGGACCTGTTGACTCTTGTCCTTACCTGGGCATCATTGGGACCTGGATACTCTCTTATATACTAGGGCCTCACCTGGACCTGGTGACTGTGTTCCCACCTGGGCCTCACCTGGACGAGGTGACTGGTTCCCACAGGGACCTCACCTGGATCTGGTGACTCAGGTCCTCATATGGATATCATGGGACCTGGTTTCTGAGTTCCACATCGGGGCCTCACCTGGACCTAGTGATTCTCATTCCCCTCTGGGCCACAACCTGACGTGCTGACTCTGGTCCCCCCCTGGATATCACCAGAACCGGGTGACTCTGGTCCCCCTCGGGACTCACCCGGAGCTGGGGTCACTGGCACTCAACTGGGCCTCAACAGGAGCTGGTGAATCTATTCCTCACTTAGGCCTCTTCTGGACCTTCTGACTCTTTTCCCACCTGGCATCAATTGGACATGGTTACTCTGTACCCCACCTGGGCCTCACCTGGACATGATAACTTTGCTCCACACTTTG
Source organism: Canis lupus familiaris (assembly GCF_011100685.1). Classification (NCBI taxonomy): domain Eukaryota; kingdom Metazoa; phylum Chordata; class Mammalia; order Carnivora; family Canidae; genus Canis; species Canis lupus. The sequence continues at coordinate 70,643 of NW_023330703.1, read as the reverse complement.
GCCTCAACTGATCCTGATGATTCTGGTCCCCCCATCTAGACCTCAATCTGGACCTGGTGACTGTGGTCCCCACCTGGGTCTCATTGTACCTGTGACTCTCATTCCCACATGAAACACACCTGGACCTGATGACTGTGTTGTTCTTGTAGTCTCACATTTACCTGGTGTCTCCGGTCCCCACTAGGGCCTTACCTGGATCTGGTGACTCTGATCCTATCTGCGCGTCACTCAGACCTGGTGACTCTGGTCCTAACCTGGGCATCATTGGTACCTGGGTGACTCTGTTCGAACCTGAGCCTCACCTGGACATGATGACTCTGGAACCTGGCTGGGAATCACCCTGACCTGGTGACTCTGATCCCCATCTGGATGTCACTGGACCAGGTGATTCTGGTACCCCCTCTAGGCCTCAAACCAGTTCTGGTGCCTCTGGTCCTCAACTGGGCCTCACCTGAACCTAGTGAATATGCTCCATCTGGGCCTAATTTGGACCTGGTGACTCTGGTACCTACCTGGGCATCATCGGGACATGGTTCCACTGCATGGCCTGCAGGTTGGCCTCACATGAACCTGGTAACTCTGTTCCCAACCTGGACATCATCGGGACATGGTTCCCTCAGCATGGCCTGCAGGTTGGCCTCACCTTGAACTGGTGAGTGGGGTTGCCACCTGGGCCTCACACATAGCTGGTGACTCAATTCCCCTCGGGGCCTCTTGGACCTGGTGAATCTGGTCCTTACCTGGTCCTGTCCCAGACCCGGGGACTCTGGTCACCACCTGGGCCTCACCTGGACCTGGTGAATGTGGTCTCCATCTGGCCTCACCTGGATAACAATGATTCTGATCCATATTTGGGCCTATCCTGGATCTGTGTCTCTGGTCCTTACCTGGCCTCATTGGGACCTGGATACTCACTTATATACCTGGGCCTCACCTGGACCTGGTGAATGTGGTCCCACCTGGGCCTCACTTGGACGAGGTGCCTGGTTCCCACAGGGATCTCACTTGGACCTGGTGACTCAGGTCCTCATATGGGCATCATGGGACCTGGTTTGTCAGTTCCACATCGGGGAGTCACCTGGACCTAGTGATACTCGTCCCCCTCTTAGGCCTCACCCTGACGTGGTGACTCTGGTCTCCAGCTGGATATCACCAGAACCCGGTGACTGTGGTCCCCACCTGGATCTCACCTGGACCTGGTGACTCTCGTTCCCACATGAACCACACCAGGACCTGGTGACTGTGGTGTTCTTGTAGACTCACATTTACCTGGTGACTCCGGTCCCCATTAGGGCCTCACCTGCAACTCGTAACTCTGGTCCATACCTGGGCATTATCGGGACACCGTTCCTCTGCATGGCCGGAAGGTTGGCCTCCCCTGGACCTGGTGAGTGGGGTTGACATCTGGGCCTCACCCATACCGGTGAACCAGGTCCCCACGTGGGCCTCACTTGGACCTGGTGAATCTGGACTTTACCTGGTCCTCACCCGAAATGGTAACTCTGGTCACCACCTGGGAATCACCTGGACCTGGTGAATCTGGTCCCCATCTGGGCCTCACCCAGTCCTGGTGACTTTCTTCCCCACCGGGACCTGATTGCTGTGGACAATTCTTGGACTCACCTGTACTGGTGAGTCTGATGTTATGTGGGGCCTCACCCAGATCTGGTGACTATGGTCTTCACCTGTGGACCATTATGACCTGGATACTCTGTTCCACACCTGACCCTCACCTGGACATGACTCTGATCCCCTCTGGGCCTCACCCTGACATCGTGACTCTGGTCCCCATCTGGATGTCACCTACCCCAGGTGAATCTGGGTACCCTGTAGGCCTCAAACTAGACCTGGGCATTTTGGTCTCAAATGGGCCTCACCGGACCTAGTGAATATGCTCCCCACCTGCGCCTCATCTGGACCTGGTGACTCGGTTCTACCTGGGCATCATCGGGACATGGTTACTCTATTCCCCACTGGGACTGACCTGATCCTGGTAACTCTGGTCCTGACCTTGGCCTCTTCTGTCCCAGGTGACTCTGGCTCCACTGGTCCTCGCCTCTAGCTGGTGACTCTGATCCTAAGCATGTTCCTCACCAGACCTGGTGACTGTGGTTCCCAATGGAACCTCACCTGGACCTCATGTCTCTGGTCTCTCCTGACCCTCACCAGACCCTGGTGTCTCTGGTTACCCACCAAGGTAGCATCAGGATATGGTTACACTGTTCACTAACAGTGACCCAGCGGGAACTATTAACTCTGGTCTTCACCTGGGCCACACCTGGACAGGGTGGTCACTGGTTCCCACCAGGGTCTCACCTGGACATGGTGTGTCGGATCCCCACCTGGTCTCACCTGTAACTGGTGATTCTCGTTTCCCACATGAACCTCACCTGGACCTGGTGACTGTGGTGTTCTTGTAGACTCACATTTACACTGGTGCACTGGTCCCCACTAGGGCCTCAACCTGGATTCTGGTGATCTTGGCCTGCCGGTTGGCCTCACCTTGACTGGTGAGTGGGGTTGCCACCTGGGCCTCACTCATAGCTGGTGACTCAATTCCCCTCGTGGGCCTCTTGGACCTGGTTGAATCTGGTCCTTACTGGTCCTGTCCCAGACCCGGGGACTCTGGTCACAACCCTGGGCCTCCCCTGGACCTGGGACTCTGGTCCCTACCTGGGCATCATCGGGACATGGTTCCTTTGCAAGGCCTGCAGGTTGGCCTCACTTGGATTCCTCGTTCCCACCATGGACATCATGTGGACCTGGTGGCTGCAGAGTTCTAGCTTCTCATGTACCTCGTGACTCTGGTCTCCACCAGGGCCCTCACCGGGACCTGGTGAGTGTGGTTGCCACCTGCACCTCACCTGGACCTAGTGATTCTGGTCTGCACCTGAGACTACCCTGGATCGGGTGACTATGGTGCCAATCTAGGCTTCGCCTGGATTTTTGGGGCACTCCGATTCCCATCTGGGCCCTCACCTGGCCCTGTTGACCATGGTCCTCAACTGGGCAAAATTGGGGACCCGGTGACTGTGTTCCACAAATGAACCTCACCTGGACAGGTTACTCTGGTCCCCCCCTCTGGGTCTCACCCGTGCTCTAGTGACTGTGAAACCCCACTTTGGCCTGACTTGGACCTGCCTGACCTGGTTGCTACCTGCGCCTGACCATCGAAATGGTTGACTCTGGTTCTTTCAAAGGGCCTCCCCTGTACCTGGTGATCCTGGTCCCCACCTGGGCCTTACCTGGACCTGGTGACTCTTGTCACCACCCGGGGACTCACTTGGACCTGGTTACAGTGTTCCACACTGGGCCACAAGTAGAATTCTTGACCATGGTCCCCAAGCCTGCCTCACATGGACCTGTTGCCTCTGATACCTACCGGCGTCTCACGTGTACCTGGTAACTCTGGTCCTCACCTGGCCTCATCTGACCTAGTGACTCTGGTCCCCACCTGGGCTTCACCTGGATCTGGTGACTCTGATCCCCACCTGGACCTCTCCTGGACCTGGTGACTCTCTTTCCAACATGGACCTCACCTGGATCTGGTGACTCTGGTCCTCAGTTTGGCCTCACCTGGACCTGGTGTCTCTCATCCCCACTTGGACCTAACTCAGAACTGCTGAATCTTGACCCACCTAGGCCGCACCCAGACCTGGTGACTCTTGTCCCCAGCTATGCCTCTATTCAACCTGATGAATCTGGTCCTCACGTGGGCCTCACATGGACCTGGGACTCAGCTGGATAGAGTGACTCTGGTTCCCACAGGGGGCTCACCTGATACTGCTGAATGTGGTCTTATTCTATGTCTCACCAGGACCTGGTGATTCGGTTCCCCATCTGGGCCTGCATGGCCCTAGGGAGTCTGGTCCTCACCCAGGCATCATTGGGACCTGGATACTCTGTTCCACACCTGGACCTCACTTTGACCAGTGACCTCTGGTCCCATTCTGGGCCTCACACTAAACTGGTTACTCTGGTTCCACTCTGGGCCTCACCCTTACGTGGTGACTCTGGTCACCCTTTGGGCTTCACTTGGGCCTGGGGAATCTGGTCCTTAGCTGGTCCACACATGGATCTGGGACAGGTCGCCACCTGGGCCTCACGCTGGGCTTGGTGAATCCTGTTGCCATCTGCGCCTCCCCTGGACCCTTGTGACAGTGATCCACCTGGACCCTCACCTGGATCTGGTGGCTCTAGTTCCCATATGGGCTCTCCTGGACCTGGTTCCTGTGGTCTCCATCTGGCCTCACCTGGAACAAAATGACTCTGATCCATATTTGGGCCTCTCCTGGACCTGTTTACTCTGTCCTTACCTTGGCATTATTGGGACCTGGATATACTCTCTATAACCTGGGCCTCACCTGACCTGGTGACTGTGGTCCCACCTGGCCTCACCTGGACGAGGTGACTGGTTCCCACAGGGACCTCACCTGGACCTGGTGACTCAGTCCTCATATGGGCATCATGGGTCCTGCTTTCTCAGTCCACATTGGGGCCTCACCTGGACCTATGATTCTCGTCCCACTCTGGGCCTCACCCTGACGTGGTGACTCTGGTCCCCACCTGGATATCACCAGAACCGGGTGACTCTGTTCCCCTCTGGGACTCACCCAGAGCTGGGGACACTGGTCCTCAACTGGGCTCAACAGGACCTGGTGAATCTACTCCTCACTTAACCTCGTCTGGACCTGTGACTCTTCCCACCTGACATCAATGGGACATGGTTACTCTGTTCCCCAACTGGGCCTCACCTGGATATGATAACTTGCTCCACACTTTGGCTCAACTGGTCCTGATGAATCTGGTCCCCCCACGTAGGCCTCAATCTGGACCTGGTAACTGTGGTCCCCACCTGGGTCTCTTGGACCTGGTGACTCTTGTTCCCATGAACCACACCTGGACCTGGTGACTGTGGTGTTCTTGTAGACTCACATTACCTAGTGACTCTGTCCCCACTAGGGCCTCAGGTGGATCTGGTGACTCTGGCCTGCAGGTTGGCCTCACCTGGACCTGGTGAGTGGGTTGCCACCTGGGCCTCACCCATACCTGGTGACTCAGGTCCCCACGTGGGCCTCTTGGACCTGGTGAATCTGGTCCTTACCTGTCCTTCCCAGACGGGGACTCTGGTCAAACCTGGCCCACCTGGACCTGGTGAATCTGGTCCCCTCGGCCCTCAACAGTCTGGTGACTCTGATCCTATCTGCGCGTCACCCAGACCTGGTGACTCTGTTCCTCATCTGGGCATCATTGGACCTGGTGACTCTGTTCCACACCTGAGCCTCCACCTGGACATGATGACTCTGGAACCTATCTGGGCCTCATCCTGACCCGATGACTCTGGTCCCCATCTGGATGTCACCTGGACCAGGTGATTCTGGTACCCTTCTAGGCCTCAACCAGATCTGGTGACTCTGGTCCTCAACTGGGCCTCACTTGGCCTAGTGAATATGCACCATCTGGCCCTCTTTTGGACTGGTGACTCTGGTCCCTACCTGGGCATCATCGGGACATGGTTCACTGCATGGCCTGCAGGTTGGCCTCACTTGGACCTGGTAAGTCTGGTCCCTACATGGTCATCATCGGGACATGGTTCCTCTGCATGCCTGCAGGTTGGCCTCACCTGGACCTGGTCAGTGGGGTTGCCACCTGGGCCTCACCATGCCTGGTGACACAGTCCCCACATGGGCCTCACTTTGACCTGGTAAATCTTCTCCTTACCTGGTCCTCACCCGGAACTGGTAAGTCTGGTCACCACCTGGATATCACCTGGCCCTTTGTATCTGGTCCCCATCTAGGCCTCACCCAGTCCTGGTGACTTTGTTCCCCACCTGGACCTGATTTCTGTGGACTCCTTCTTGGCCTCACCTATGGCATTGGTGACGCGGATCTATCGCGCTTCACCCAGATCGGTCACTCTGGTGCCTACACCTGTGGACCATTATACCTGGATACTCTGCTCCACCTGAGACTCACCTGGACATATGACTCTGGATCCACTCATGCCCTCACCCTACAGTGAACCTGGTCCCCTTCTGGATATCACCTAGTACCAGTTAACCTGGTTCCCCCTCTATGCCTCAACGTGAACCTGGCGATCTGTCCCAACTGGGCCTCACAGGACCTAGTGACATGCTCCCCACCTGCGCCTCATCTGACCTGGTTACTCGTGTTCTACCTGGGCATCATCGGGCCTGGTTATCTATTCCCCACTGGTACTGACCTATCCTGGTAACTCTGCTCCTGACTTTTGGCCTCTTCTTATAGGGTGACTCTGGCTCCACCTGGGCCTAGCCTGACTGGTGACTCTGATCCAAATCATGGTCCTAGACCATACCTGGTGACTGTGGTTCCCATCGGCCTCAACTGGTCCTCATGTCTCTGTTCCCTCACCTGGGCCCCTCACCAGACCTTGTGTTTCTCGTACCCTCCTGGTACATCAGGATATGGTTTACACTGTTCACTTAAACATTGACCCATCCGGACCTATTATCTTGGTCTTCACCTCGCCACACATGTACATGTTGACACTGGTTATCCACCTCGGTCCACCTGGACATGGTGTCTGATCCCATCTGGGCTCATGTACCTGTGATTCTCGTTCCCACATGGACTCATGTGGACCTGCTGGCGGCACTGTTCTAGCTTCCTCATGCACGCTCGTTGCTCGTCCCCACAGGGCCTCACCGGTGAACCTGTGATTGGTGGTTGCCCCTCACCTCACTGGACTTTGCTGATTCTTGTCGTGCCCCTTATACTAACCTGTACTGTGAACTGTGGTCCCCACCTGGGATGCCACTGATTTTTGACTCCGGTCCCCCTCTTGTCTCACGCTGGCCCTTATGACCATGATCCTCACTGGGAACAATTGGGACCCGTGACTGGGTTCCAAACTGCCGCACCTTTACCGGTGACTCTGTTCCCCCTCTGGGTCTCAACGTGCCCTAGTAACTGGTAATCCAACTTGGCTACCTGGACTGCTGACGCTGGTTGCCACTGCCCCTGACCTCGAACTGTTGTTACTTCTGGTGTCTTTTCAGGTTCCTCCTGTACCTGGTGATCCTGGTCCGACCTGGCCTCCCTGGACGGGTGCTCTCTTGTCACACCTTCATGGGACTCACCTGAGCCTGCTTACTTGTGTTGTCGCACACTTCCACTGCTGGCTCATAGTAGACGTGTTGACTCTGGTCCCCAGACGCAGCCGCATTCACATGGACCTGTTCCTCTGATCCCCACCGGGCCTCACGTGTACTGCTGGTAACTCTGGTCCTCACCTGGGCCCATCTGGACCTAAGACTCTGGTCCCCACCTGGGCTTCACCTGGATCTGGTAGACTCTGGTCCGCACTGACTTCCCTGACTGCTCTGGTCCCTCGGACTCTCCTGGCTGGGTCCTCCGCACTTAGCTAACGTCCGCAACTGCTATTGCCCACTACACCACCCAGACCTGTGACTCTTGTCCCTAGCTATACTCTCAATTCGACCTGTGAATCATGGTCCTCACTGGCCTCACATGGTAACTGGGACTCAGCTTGTAAAAGTGGCGTCTGGTTCTCGGCACATAGGCGTCACCTATACTGGCTGATTGAGGCTTATTCAAGCTCCGCACCAGGACAACTATGATTTTGTCCCCATCTGGGCCTGGCATGGCCCTTAGTGGACCTGGTTCGTGACTCACTCAGCATCATTTGGGACCTGGAGTACTCTATTCGCTGCTCATTTTATATCCTAGGACCTGGCCATCGGCCTAAATAAACTGGTTTTTGTCCCGTCTACCTTACGGGACTCTGGCCACGGGCCTCCCTGGCTGGTCTGACTGGGTGGGACCTGACTGTATAGTGGGATGCCCACCTGGTCCTACATACCTTGGTGACTCAGGTCCCCACGATGGCCTCTTGGACCTGTTGTAAGTCTGGTCTTACCTGGCTTTCTCCCAGACCGGGAATCTGTGTCACACATGGGCCTCACCTGACCTGGTTATCGGTCCCCATCGGGCCTAACCATCCGGGGCAGGGGTCTTCCGCCACTGGGACCGATTGCTCTGGACTTCTTTCTTAGCCTCCACCTTGAACTGGTTACTCTGATCCTATTCTGTGCGTCATCCCAGACTTGTGTGACTCTTCTGGTCCTCACCTGGGCATCATTGTACTCTGGTTACTCTGTTCACACCTGGAGCCTCAACTGTACATGATGTCTCTGGGACCAATTCTCTGGGCTCACCCTGACCTGGTGTCTGAGTCCCCATCTGGATAGTCAATCCTGACCAGTGTGATTCTGGACCCCTCTAGTCCTCAACGAGTCTGGTGACGTCTTGTCCCTCACATGGGCCTCACCTGGACTATGAATAGCTCCATCTGGGCACTCATTGGTTACTGTTGACTCTGGTCCACTCACTACGGGCATCGCTGGTAAATGGTTCCAAGCTGGCCTATCCTGCTGGTTGGCCTCCACCTGGACCTGTAACTCTGGTTCGCCTACCTGGTCATGCATCGGGACAGTGTGGTTCCTCTGCTGAGCCTGGGTTCCCTTTTAACCTGGAGTGGTCCGTGTCTACCCTATGCCTGGTGCAACAGGATCCCCACGTGTGGTCCCTCACTTGACTGTTGTGAATGTGGTCATTACTCAATTGTCTCACCCGTGAACTGGTAATCTGGTTCACCACCTGGGCATCACCTAGTCCTGTTGACTTTTTCCCCCCCCCACCTGGACCTGATTGCTGTGGACCTTGCATCTGGCCTCTACCTGGAAGTGGTAATTCTGATCCAACTGGCCTCTTCTCAGATCTGGTGACCCTGGTCTCACCTGTGGACCATTATGACTGGGATACTACTCTGTTCCCCACTGAGCCTCACCTGGGGGGGGGACATGATGACTCTGGATCCCTCGTGGGCCCCACCCTGACATGGTTCTTGTTCCCCATCAACCACCCCCCCCCCTGGATGTCACCTAACCAGGTGAATCTGGTACCCCTCTATCCTCAGCAAAACGGTGATCTAGTGCCTCAACTGGGTCTGCCCGGGCCTAGTGATAGCTCCCCTACTGCGCCTCATCTTGACATGATGACCTCTGGTTCTAAGTGGGCCATCACGGGACATGGTTACTCCATTCCCCACTGGAGTGACCTGATCCTGTACACTGTCTTCTTGGCATTCTGTACCAGGGTGACTCTGGCTCTACCGGCCTCACCTTTACTGGTGACTCTTATCCTAAAGCATGGCCTCACCTCGACCTTGTTACTCTGGTCCCCATTAGGATGTAACCTGGAACCAGGTGCATTCTGGTACCCCTCTGGCCTCAAACCATATCTGGTGACCTCTGGTCCTTCAATTTGGACTTCCCTGGACTAGTGATATGCGTCCAATTGGCCTCATTTGGACCTGGTGACTCTGGCCCTACCTGGCATGCATCGGACTGGTTCCGACCATGGCCTGCAGGTGTTGCCTCCCTGGACTGGTGAGTGGATTGGCCACCCTGTGGCTACCCATCCTGTGACTCAGTCCCCACGTGTCGGCCTCTTGGACCTGGTGATTCTGGTCCTTCCTCTCGGTCTCGCCCCAACCTGGACTCTTGGTCATCACCTGGTCCTTCACTCTGGACAAGGTGAAATCTGTGTCCCAAATCTGGCTCGCACCCAGTCCTGGTTTACTTTTGTTCCCGCACTGGACATATTGCGTTGGACTCTTTCTTTGCCTCCACCTGGAACTGGTGACTCTGTATCCTATCTGCGGTCACCCAGTATCTGGTGACTCTGGGTCCTCATCTGGGCCATCATTGGTACCTGGTTATCTAGTTCCACACCTGAGTCCTCACCTGACATGATGACTCTGGAACTCTCTGGCCTCACCCTGTCCTGTGTCTCTGTTCCCCTCTGGATATCAACCTGTGACCAGGTGATTCTGGTACCTCTCCTTGAGCCTCACCAGAATCGTGGACTCCTGGTCTCAACTGGCCTCACCTGGACTAGTGGATTGCTCGATCTTGGCTCATTTGACCTGGTGACTCTGTCCCTACCTGGGCATCATCGGACATGGTTTCCACTGTCATGGCCTGCAGGTTGGCCATCACCTGGACCTGGTAACCTCTCGGTCTACATTTGGATCTCGGGACCGAACGGTTCCCTATGCTGCGCCGAAGGATGTGCCTCTCTCTTGACTTGTAGTGTGGTTGCACATCTGTGCCTCACCCATAACTTGGGACACAGGTACCCCCTTGGCGCCGCATTGGACCTGGTGAATCTGGTCCTTAACCTGGTCCTCCAGCCGGAGGTTACTCCTTGTCCCCCTGGGAATCCACCTGGGACCTTGTGCAATCTGGTCCTACCACAGGGCCTCACCCAGTCCTGGTGACTTTTGTTCCCCACCTGGGACCTGATTGCTGTGGACTCCTTCTTGGCCGTCACCTCCCCTAACTGGTGACTCTGAGTCACTACTGCCGCACCCAGACCTATCTGGGACTCTGGTCTCACCTGGGACATTGATACCCGGATACTCTGTTCTACACCTCCTCACCTCCCTGGACATGATACTTGCTCCACACTGCTCAATGTTGCTCTCACCCTCTCGCTCTGGATTGTACTGGTGTCCCCACCTGGAGTCACCTGGACCAGGGGATTCTTGTACACATCTCGGCCTCAACCAATCTGGTGACTATGTCCGCAACTGGGTCCTCATCTCCTGGACCTATGAATATGCTCCATCTTGTGCCTCATGGACTGGTGACCCCTGTCCTACCTTGGCATCATCGGGTATGGTTTCACCTGCATGGCCTGCGGTTGGACTCACCTGGACCTGGTAACTCTGGTCCTACCTGGGCATCATTGGGACATGTTTCCACTGCATGGCCTGCAGGTTGGCCTCACCTGCCTGTAACCTCTGGTCCCTACCTGGGCACATCTGACACGACACTTGGATATGATGTCCTCCTGGAACCTCTCTGGGCCTCACCCTGACCTGTGACTCTGGTCCCCATCCGCGTTGTCCACCTGAACCGGTGATTCTGTACCCTTATGTGACCAACCAGATCTGGTGAACTCTGGTCCTCACTGGGCCTCACCTAGACTAGTGAATATCTCCATCTGTGCCTCATCTGGACATGGTGATCCTGATCCCTACTCGGCCATACCGGGACATGGTTCCAACTGCATGGCCTGCAGGTGTGCCTCACCTGTACCTGGATAACTCTATACCCCACCTTGCATCAATCAGGACATGGTTTCCTCTCATGGCCTGCAGTGGCCTCACTTGGACCCTAGTGAGTGGGGTTTTCACGCGGAGACTCACCCCTGCCTGGGACACAGGTCCCAACGTGGGCCTCACGTGGACCTGGTAATCTGGTTCCTTTCCCTTGTCCCTCACCGGAACATGTATCTCTGGTCATCACCTGGGAACCCTGGACATTGGATTCTGTTCCCCCCTTGGGCCTCATCCAGTCCGGTGCTTTGTTCCCACATGGACTTGATTGCTGTGTACTCCTTATGGCCCCACCTGGAACTAGTGACTCTGATCCTAACTGTGCCTCACCCAGATCTTGTGACTATTGGTCCTCACCTATGGTGCATTAATGTCCTGGTACTCGTTCCACACCTGACCTCACCTGGACAGATTACCTTGATCCCCTCTGGCCTCAGCCTGCCCATGGTGACTCTGGTCCCCATCTGGATGTCACCTAGACCAGTGAATATTTACCCCTCCAACCTCAACTAGACCTGGTGACTCTGGTCCTCAACTTGGCCTAACCGGGACCTAGTGAATATGCCTCTACTCTGCACTCATCGGGAGTCTGGTATCTCTGGTTCTACCTTGGGCATCATCGGGAATGGTTACTCTATTCCCACTGGGGACTGACCTGATCCTGGTACTCTGTTCCTGACTGGCCTTCTTCCTGTACCAGGTGCTCCTGGTCCACCTGGTCCTCACCGTAACTGTTGATTTGTCTTTCCCACATGGACATCATGTGGACCGGGGGCTGCGTGTTTCTGCTTCTCATGTACCTGCGTGCTCGGGTCCCCCACCAGGGCCTCACCGGGACCTGGTGCGTTTGGTTGCCACCTGCACCCTCACTTGCCTGGGATTCTGGCCTGACCTGAGACTACCCGGGATCTGGTGTACTGTGGTCTCCACTGGGCTTTTCACTGTATTTGGGACTCCGGTCCCCATCTGGGCGTCACCTGCCCTG